>NW_027099370.1:0-53185 GCF_031753505.1 Anomalospiza imberbis
CGGACGAGGATATGTCCCAGACCCAACCTGCCCCCACCTCAAACCTGTGCTGCCCTGACAGTCCCAAGGGAACCCTACAAACTGACATCAGGAACCTGGACTGGCCACATTTCTTTCCCAGGGAAAAGGGACGGTCTATGTCTCCACGGGCTGTGGCCCTGAGTGGCCGGCTGCCTGCAAAATATCCGAACGGACGAGGATACGTCCCAGACACAACCTGCCCCCACCTCAAACCTGTGCTGCCCTGACAGTCCCAAGGGAACCCTACAAACTGACATCAGGAACCTGGGCTGGCCACTTTTCTTTCCCAGGGAAAAGGGACGGTCTTTGTCTCCAGGGGCTGTGGCCCTGAGTGGTTGGCTGCCTGCAAAATATCCGAACGGACGAGGATACATCCCAGACGCAACCTGCCCCCACCTCAAACCTGTGCTGCCCTGACAGTCCCAAGGGAACCCTACAAACTGACACCAGGAACCTGGGCTGGCCACTTTTCTTTCCCAGGGAAAAGGGCCGGTCTTTGTCTCCAGGGGCCTGTGACCCTGAGTGGCCGGCTGCCTGCAAAATATCCGAACGGACGAGGATACGTCCCAGACCCAACCTGCCCCCACCTCAAACCTGTGCTGCCCTGACAGTCCCAAGGGAACCCTACAAACTGACATCAGGAACCTGTGCTGGCCACTTTTCTTTCCCAGGGAAAAGGGCCGGTCTTTGTCTCCAGGGGCTGTGGCCCTGAATGGCCGGCTGCCTGCAAAATATCCAAACGGACGAGGATACGTCCCAGACCCAACATGCCCCCACCTAAAACCTGTGCCGCCCTGAAAGTCCCAAGGGAACCCTACAAACTGACATCAGGAACCTGGGCTGGCCACTTTTCTTTCCCAGGGAAAAGGGACGGTCTATGTCTCCAGGGGCTGTGGCCCTGAGTGGCCGGCTGCCTGCAAAATATCCGAACGGACGAGGATACGTCCCAGACCCAACATGCCCCCACCTAAAACCTGTGCCGCCCTGAAAGTCCCAAGGGAACCCTACAAACTGACACCAGGAACCTGGGCTGGCCACTTTTCTTTCCCAGGGAAAAGGGACGGTCTATGTCTCCAGGGGCTGTGGCCCTGAGTGGCCGGCTGCCTGCAAAATATCCGAACGGACGAGGATACGTCCCAGACCCAACCTGCCCCCACCTCAAACCTGTGCTGCCCTGACAGTCCCAAGGGAACCCTACAAACTGACATCAGGAACCTGGGCTGGCCACTTTTCTTTCACAGGGAAAAGGGCCGGTCTATGTCTCCAGGGGCCTGTGGCCCTGAGTGGCCGGCTGCCTGCAAAATATCCGAACGGACGAGGATACGTCCAGACCCAACCTGCCCCCACCTCAAACCTGTGCTGCCCTGACAGTCCCAAGGGAACCCTACAAACTGACACCAGGAACCTGGGCTGGCCACTTTTCTTTCCCAGGGAAAAGGGCCGGTCTTTGTCACCAATGTCCTCTGGCCCTGAGTGGCCGGCTGCCTGCAAAATATCCAAACGGACGAGGATACGTCCCAGACCCAACCTGCCCCCACCTCAAACCTGTGCTGCCCTGACAGTCCCAAGGGAACCCTACAAACTGACACCAGGAACCTGGGCTGGCCACTTTTCTTTCCCAGGGAAAAGGGCCGGTCTTTGTCTCCAGTGTCCTCTGGCCCTGAGTGGCCGGCTGCCTGCAAAATATCCGAACGGACGAGGATACGTCCCAGACACAACCTGCCCCCCACCTCAAACCTGTGCTGCCCTGACAGTCCCAAGGGAATCCTACAAACTGACATCAGGAACCTGGGCTGGCCACTTTTCTTTCCCAGGGAAAAGGGACGGTCATTGTCTCCAGGGGCCTGTGGCCCTGAGTGGCCGGCTGCCTGCAAAATATCCGAACGGACGAGGATACGTCCCAGACCCAACCTGCCCCCACCTCAAACCTGTGCTGCCCTGACAGTCCCAAGGGAACCCTACAAACTGACATCAGGAACCTGGGCTGGCCACATTTCTTTCCCAGGGAAAAGGGCCGGTCTATGTCTCCAGGGACTGTGGCCCTGAGTGGCCGGCTGCCTGCAAAATATCCGAACGGACGAGGATACGTCCCAGACACAACCTGCCCCCACCTCAAACCTGTGCTGCCCTGACAGTCCCAAGGGAATCCTACAAACTGACATCAGGAACCTCGGCTGGCCACTTTTCTTTCCCAGGGAAAAGGGCCGGTCTTTGTCTCCAGGGGCTGTGGCCCTGAGTGGCCGGCTGCCTGCAAAATATCCGAACGGACGAGGATACGTCCCAGACCCAACCTGCCCCCACCTCAAACCTGTGCTGCCCTGACAGTCCCAAGGGAACCCTACAAACAGACACCAGGAACCTGGGCTGGCCACTTTTCTTTCCCAGGGAAAAGGGCCGGTCTTTGTCTCCAGGGGCTGTGGCCCTGAGTGGCCGGCTGCCTGCAAAATATCCGAACGGACGAGGATACGTCCCAGACCCAACCTGCCCCCACCTCAAACCTGTGCTGCCCTGACAGTCCCAAGGGAACCCTACAAACTGACATCAGGAACCTGGGCTGGCCACTTTTCTTTCCCAGGGAAAAGGGACGGTCTTTGTCTCCAGGGGCTGTGGCCCTGAGTGGCCGGCTGCCTGCAAAATATGCGAACGGACGAGGATACGTCCCAGACCCAACCTGCCCCCACCTCAAACCTGTGCTGCCCTGACAGTCCCAAGGGAACCCTACAAAATGACATCAGGAACCTGGGCTGGCCACTTTTCTTTCCCAGGGAAAAGGGCCGGTCTTTGTCTCCCGGGGGCCCCTGGCCCTCATTGGCCGGCTGCCTGCAAAATATCCGAACGGACGAGGATACGTCCAAGACCCAACCTGCCCCCACCTCAAACCTGTGCTGCCCTGACAGTCCCAAGGGAACCCTACAAACTGACATCAGGAACCTGGGCTGGCCACTTTTCTTTCCCAGGGAAAAGGGCCGGTATATGTCTCCAGGGGCCTGCGGCCCCGAGTGGCCGGCTGCCTGCAAAATATCCAAACGGACGAGGATACGTCCCAGACCCAACCTGCCCCCACCTCAAACCTGTGCTGCCCTGACAGTCCCAAGGGAACCCTACAAACTGACATCAGGAACCTGGGCTTGCCACTTTTCTTTCCCAGGGAAAAGGGCCGGTCTTTGTCTCCAGGGGCCTGTGGCCCTGAGTGGCCGGCTGCCTGCAAAATATCCGAACGGACGAGGATACGTCCCAGACCCAACCTGCCCCCACCTCAAACCTGTGCTGCCCTGACAGTCCCAAGGGAACCCTACAAACTGACACCAGGAACCTGGGCTGGCCACTTTTCTTTCCCAGGGAAAAGGGCCGGTCTTTGTCTCCAGGGGCCCCTGGCCTTGAATGGCCGGCTGCCTGCAAAATATCCGAACGGACGAGGATACGTCCCAGACACAACCTGCCCCCACCTCAAACCTGTGCTGCCCTGACAGTCCCAAGGGAACCCTACAAACTGACATCAGGAACCTGGGCTGGCCACATTTCTTTCACAGGGAAAAGGGCCGGTCTTTGTCTCCAGGGGCTGTGGCCCTGAGTGGCCGGCTGTCTGCAAAATATCCGAACGGACGAGGATATGTCCCAGACCCAACCTGCCCCCACCTCAAACCTGTGCTGCCCTGACAGTCCCAAGGGAACCCTACAAACTGACATCAGGAACCTGGACTGGCCACATTTCTTTCCCAGGGAAAAGGGACGGTCTATGTCTCCACGGGCTGTGGCCCTGAGTGGCCGGCTGCCTGCAAAATATCCGAACGGACGAGGATACGTCCCAGACACAACCTGCCCCCACCTCAAACCTGTGCTGCCCTGACAGTCCCAAGGGAACCCTACAAACTGACATCAGGAACCTGGGCTGGCCACTTTTCTTTCCCAGGGAAAAGGGACGGTCTTTGTCTCCAGGGGCTGTGGCCCTGAGTGGTTGGCTGCCTGCAAAATATCCGAACGGACGAGGATACATCCCAGACGCAACCTGCCCCCACCTCAAACCTGTGCTGCCCTGACAGTCCCAAGGGAACCCTACAAACTGACACCAGGAACCTGGGCTGGCCACTTTTCTTTCCCAGGGAAAAGGGCCGGTCTTTGTCTCCAGGGGCCCCTGGCCTTGAATGGCCGGCTGCCTGCAAAATATCCGAACGGACGAGGATACGTCCCAGACACAACCTGCCCCCACCTCAAACCTGTGCTGCCCTGACAGTCCCAAGGGAACCCTACAAACTGACATCAGGAACCTGGGCTGGCCACATTTCTTTCACAGGGAAAAGGGCCGGTCTTTGTCTCCAGGGGCTGTGGCCCTGAGTGGCCGGCTGTCTGCAAAATATCCGAACGGACGAGGATATGTCCCAGACCCAACCTGCCCCCACCTCAAACCTGTGCTGCCCTGACAGTCCCAAGGGAACCCTACAAACTGACATCAGGAACCTGGACTGGCCACATTTCTTTCCCAGGGAAAAGGGACGGTCTATGTCTCCACGGGCTGTGGCCCTGAGTGGCCGGCTGCCTGCAAAATATCCGAACGGACGAGGATACGTCCCAGACACAACCTGCCCCCACCTCAAACCTGTGCTGCCCTGACAGTCCCAAGGGAACCCTACAAACTGACATCAGGAACCTGGGCTGGCCACTTTTCTTTCCCAGGGAAAAGGGACGGTCTTTGTCTCCAGGGGCTGTGGCCCTGAGTGGTTGGCTGCCTGCAAAATATCCGAACGGACGAGGATACATCCCAGACGCAACCTGCCCCCACCTCAAACCTGTGCTGCCCTGACAGTCCCAAGGGAACCCTACAAACTGACACCAGGAACCTGGGCTGGCCACTTTTCTTTCCCAGGGAAAAGGGCCGGTCTTTGTCTCCAGGGGCCTGTGACCCTGAGTGGCCGGCTGCCTGCAAAATATCCGAACGGACGAGGATACGTCCCAGACCCAACCTGCCCCCACCTCAAACCTGTGCTGCCCTGACAGTCCCAAGGGAACCCTACAAACTGACATCAGGAACCTGTGCTGGCCACTTTTCTTTCCCAGGGAAAAGGGCCGGTCTTTGTCACCAATGTCCTCTGGCCCTGAGTGGCCGGCTGCCTGCAAAATATCCAAACGGACGAGGATACGTCCCAGACCCAAGCTGGCCCCACCTCAAACCTGTGCCGCCCTGATAGTCCCAAGGGAACCCTACAAACTGACACCAGGAACCTGGGCTGGCCACTTTTCTTTCCCAGGGAAAGGGACGGTCATTGTCTCCAGGGGCCTGTGGCCCTGAGTGGCCGGCTGCCTGCAAAATATCCGAACGGACGAGGATACGTCCCAGACACAACCTGCCCCCACCTCAAACCTGTGCTGCCCTGACAGTCCCAAGGGAATCCTACAAACTGACATCAGGAACCTGGGCTGGCCACTTTTCTTTCCCAGGGAAAAGGGCCGGTCTTTGTCTCCAGGGGCTGTGGCCCTGAATGGCCGGCTGCCTGCAAAATATCCGAACGGACGAGGATACGTCCCAGACCCAACCTGCCCCCACCTAAAACCTGTGCCGCCCTGAAAGTCCCAAGGGAACCCTACAAACTGACATCAGGAACCTGGGCTGGCCACTTTTCTTTCCCAGGGAAAAGGGCCGGTCTATGTCTCCAGGGGCCTGCGGCCCCGAGTGGCCGGCTGCCTGCAAAATATCCAAACGGACGAGGATACGTCCCAGACCCAACCTGCCCCCACCTCAAACCTGTGCTGCCCTGACAGTCCCAAGGGAACCCTACAAACTGACATCAGGAACCTGTGCTGGCCACTTTTCTTTCCCAGGGAAAAGGGACGGTCTTTGTCTCCAGGGGCTGTGGCCCTGAGTGGCCGGCTCCCTGCAAAATATCCGAACGGACGAGGATACGTCCCAGACCCAACCTGCCCCCACCTCAAAGCTGTGCTGCCCTGACAGTCCCAAGGGAACCCTACAAACTGACACCAGGAACCTGGGCTGGCCACTTTTCTTTCCCAGGGAAAAGGGCCGGTCTTTGTCTCCAGGGGCCTGTGGCCCTGAGTGGCCGGCTGCCTGCAAAATATCCGAACGGACGAGGATACGTCCCAGACCCAACCTGCCCCCACCTCAAACCTGTGCTGCCCTGACAGTCCCAAGGGAACCCTACAAACTGACACCAGGAACCTGGGCTGGCCACTTTTCTTTCCCAGGGAAAAGGGACGGTCTTTGTCTCCAGGGGCCCCTGGCCTTGAATGGCCGGCTGCCTGCAAAATATCCGAACGGACGAGGATACGTCCCAGACACAACCTGCCCCCACCTCAAACCTGTGCTGCCCTGACAGTCCCAAGGGAATCCTACAAACTGACATCAGGAACCTGGGCTGGCCACTTTTCTTTCCCAGGGAAAAGGGCCGGTCTTTGTCTCCAGGGGCTGTGGCCCTGAATGGCCGGCTGCCTGCAAAATATCCAAACGGACGAGGATACGTCCCAGACCCAACATGCCCCCACCTAAAACCTGTGCCGCCCTGAAAGTCCCAAGGGAACCCTACAAACTGACATCAGGAACCTGGGCTGGCCACTTTTCTTTCCCAGGGAAAAGGGACGGTCTATGTCTCCAGGGGCCCCTGGCCCTCATTGGCCGGCTGCCTGCAAAATATCCGAACGGACGAGGATACGTCCCAGACCCAACCTGCCCCCACCTCAAACCTGTGCTGCCCTGACAGTCCCAAGGGAACCCTACAAACTGACATCAGGAACCTGGGCTGGCCACTTTTCTTTCACAGGGAAAAGGGCCGGTCTATGTCTCCAGGGGCCTGTGGCCCTGAGTGGCCGGCTGCCTGCAAAATATCCGAACGGACGAGGATACGTCCCAGACCCAACCTGCCCCCACCTCAAACCTGTGCTGCCCTGACAGTCCCAAGGGAACCCTACAAACTGACACCAGGAACCTGGGCTGGCCACTTTTCTTTCCCAGGGAAAAGGGCCGGTCTTTGTCACCAATGTCCTCTGGCCCTGAGTGGCCGGCTGCCTGCAAAATATCCAAACGGACGAGGATACGTCCCAGACCCAACCTGCCCCCACCTCAAACCTGTGCTGCCCTGACAGTCCCAAGGGAACCCTACAAACTGACACCAGGAACCTGGGCTGGCCACTTTTCTTTCCCAGGGAAAAGGGCCGGTCTTTGTCTCCAGTGTCCTCTGGCCCTGAGTGGCCGGCTGCCTGCAAAATATCCGAACGGACGAGGATACGTCCCAGACACAACCTGCCCCCACCTCAAACCTGTGCTGCCCTGACAGTCCCAAGGGAATCCTACAAACTGACATCAGGAACCTGGGCTGGCCACTTTTCTTTCCCAGGGAAAAGGGACGGTCATTGTCTCCAGGGGCCTGTGGCCCTGAGTGGCCGGCTGCCTGCAAAATATCCGAACGGACGAGGATACGTCCCAGACCCAACCTGCCCCCACCTCAAACCTGTGCTGCCCTGACAGTCCCAAGGGAACCCTACAAACTGACATCAGGAACCTGGGCTGGCCACATTTCTTTCCCAGGGAAAAGGGCCGGTCTATGTCTCCAGGGACTGTGGCCCTGAGTGGCCGGCTGCCTGCAAAATATCCGAACGGACGAGGATACGTCCCAGACACAACCTGCCCCCACCTCAAACCTGTGCTGCCCTGACAGTCCCAAGGGAATCCTACAAACTGACATCAGGAACCTCGGCTGGCCACTTTTCTTTCCCAGGGAAAAGGGCCGGTCTTTGTCTCCAGGGGCTGTGGCCCTGAGTGGCCGGCTGCCTGCAAAATATCCGAACGGACGAGGATACGTCCCAGACCCAACCTGCCCCCACCTCAAACCTGTGCTGCCCTGACAGTCCCAAGGGAACCCTACAAACTGACACCAGGAACCTGGGCTGGCCACTTTTCTTTCCCAGGGAAAAGGGCCGGTCTTTGTCTCCAGTGTCCTCTGGCCCTGAGTGGCCGGCTGCCTGCAAAATATCCGAACGGACGAGGATACGTCCCAGACACAACCTGCCCCCACCTCAAACCTGTGCTGCCCTGACAGTCCCAAGGGAACCCTACAAACTGACATCAGGAACCTGGGCTGGCCACTTTTCTTTCCCAGGGAAAAGGGACGGTCATTGTCTCCAGGGGCCTGTGGCCCTGAGTGGCCGGCTGCCTGCAAAATATCCGAACGGACGAGGATACGTCCCAGACCCAACCTGCCCCCACCTCAAACCTGTGCTGCCCTGACAGTCCCAAGGGAACCCTACAAACTGACATCAGGAACCTGGGCTGGCCACATTTCTTTCCCAGGGAAAAGGGCCGGTCTATGTCTCCAGGGACTGTGGCCCTGAGTGGCCGGCTGCCTGCAAAATATCCGAACGGACGAGGATACGTCCCAGACACAACCTGCCCCCACCTCAAACCTGTGCTGCCCTGACAGTCCCAAGGGAATCCTACAAACTGACATCAGGAACCTCGGCTGGCCACTTTTCTTTCCCAGGGAAAAGGGCCGGTCTTTGTCTCCAGGGGCTGTGGCCCTGAGTGGCCGGCTGCCTGCAAAATATCCGAACGGACGAGGATACGTCCCAGACCCAACCTGCCCCCACCTCAAACCTGTGCTGCCCTGACAGTCCCAAGGGAACCCTACAAACTGACACCAGGAACCTGGGCTGGCCACTTTTCTTTCCCAGGGAAAAGGGCCGGTCTTTGTCTCCAGTGTCCTCTGGCCCTGAGTGGCCGGCTGCCTGCAAAATATCCGAACGGACGAGGATACGTCCCAGACACAACCTGCCCCCACCTCAAACCTGTGCTGCCCTGACAGTCCCAAGGGAACCCTACAAACTGACATCAGGAACCTGGGCTGGCCACTTTTCTTTCCCAGGGAAAAGGGACGGTCTTTGTCTCCAGGGGCCCCTGGCCTTGAATGGCCGGCTGCCTGCAAAATATCCGAACGGACGAGGATACGTCCCAGACACAACCTGCCCCCACCTCAAACCTGTGCTGCCCTGACAGTCCCAAGGGAACCCTACAAACTGACATCAGGAACCTGGGCTGGCCACATTTCTTTCCCAGGGAAAAGAGCCGGTCTTTGTCTCCAGGGGCCTGTGACCCTGAGTGGCCGGCTGCCTGCAAAATATCCGAACGGACGAGGATACGTCCCAGACCCAACCTGCCCCCACCTCAAACCTGTGCTGCCCTGACAGTCCCAAGGGAACCCTACAAACTGACACCAGGAACCTGGGCTGGCCACTTTTCTTTCCCAGGGAAAAGGGCCGGTCTGTGTCACCAATGTCCTCTGGCCCTGAGTGGCCGGCTGCCTGCAAAATATCCAAACGGACGAGGATACGTCCCAGACCCAACCTGCCCCCACCTCAAACCTGTGCTGCCCTGACAGTCCCAAGGGAACCCTACAAACTGACACCAGGAACCTGGGCTGGCCACTTTTCTTTCCCAGGGAAAAGGGACGGTCTTTGTCTCCAGGGGCCCCTGGCCTTGAATGGCCGGCTGCCTGCAAAATATCCGAACGGACGAGGATACGTCCCAGACACAACCTGCCCCCACCTCAAACCTGTGCTGCCCTGACAGTCCCAAGGGAATCCTACAAACTGACATCAGGAACCTGTGCTGGCCACTTTTCTTTCCCAGGGAAAAGGGCCGGTCTTTGTCTCCAGTGTCCTCTGGCCCTGAGTGGCCGGCTGCCTGCAAAATATCCGAACGGACGAGGATACGTCCCAGACCCAACCTGCCCCCACCTCAAACCTGTGCTGCCCTGACAGTCCCAAGGGAACCCTACAAACTGACACCAGGAACCTGGGCTGGCCACTTTTCTTTCCCAGGGAAAAGGGCCGGTCTTTGTCACCAATGTCCTCTGGCCCTGAGTGGCCGGCTGCCTGCAAAATATCCAAACGGACGAGGATACGTCCCAGACCCAACCTGCCCCCACCTCAAACCTGTGCTGCCCTGACAGTCCCAAGGGAACCCTACAAACTGACACCAGGAACCTGGGCTGGCCACTTTTCTTTCCCAGGGAAAAGGGCCGGTCTTTGTCTCCAGTGTCCTCTGGCCCTGAGTGGCCGGCTGCCTGCAAAATATCCGAACGGACGAGGATACGTCCCAGACACAACCTGCCCCCACCTCAAACCTGTGCTGCCCTGACAGTCCCAAGGGAATCCTACAAACTGACATCAGGAACCTGGGCTGGCCACTTTTCTTTCCCAGGGAAAAGGGACGGTCATTGTCTCCAGGGGCCTGTGGCCCTGAGTGGCCGGCTGCCTGCAAAATATCCGAACGGACGAGGATACGTCCCAGACCCAACCTGCCCCCACCTCAAACCTGTGCTGCCCTGACAGTCCCAAGGGAACCCTACAAACTGACATCAGGAACCTGGGCTGGCCACATTTCTTTCCCAGGGAAAAGGGCCGGTCTATGTCTCCAGGGACTGTGGCCCTGAGTGGCCGGCTGCCTGCAAAATATCCGAACGGACGAGGATACGTCCCAGACACAACCTGCCCCCACCTCAAACCTGTGCTGCCCTGACAGTCCCAAGGGAATCCTACAAACTGACATCAGGAACCTCGGCTGGCCACTTTTCTTTCCCAGGGAAAAGGGCCGGTCTTTGTCTCCAGGGGCTGTGGCCCTGAGTGGCCGGCTGCCTGCAAAATATCCGAACGGACGAGGATACGTCCCAGACCCAACCTGCCCCCACCTCAAACCTGTGCTGCCCTGACAGTCCCAAGGGAACCCTACAAACAGACACCAGGAACCTGGGCTGGCCACTTTTCTTTCCCAGGGAAAAGGGCCGGTCTTTGTCTCCAGGGGCTGTGGCCCTGAGTGGCCGGCTGCCTGCAAAATATCCGAACGGACGAGGATACGTCCCAGACACAACCTGCCCCCACCTCAAACCTGTGCTGCCCTGACAGTCCCAAGGGAACCCTACAAACTGACATCAGGAACCTGGGCTGGCCACTTTTCTTTCCCAGGGAAAAGGGACGGTCTTTGTCTCCAGGGGCTGTGGCCCTGAGTGGCCGGCTGCCTGCAAAATATGCGAACGGACGAGGATACGTCCCAGACCCAACCTGCCCCCACCTCAAACCTGTGCTGCCCTGACAGTCCCAAGGGAACCCTACAAAATGACATCAGGAACCTGGGCTGGCCACTTTTCTTTCCCAGGGAAAAGGGCCGGTCTTTGTCTCCCGGGGCCCCTGGCCCTCATTGGCCGGCTGCCTGCAAAATATCCGAACGGACGAGGATACGTCCAAGACCCAACCTGCCCCCACCTCAAACCTGTGCTGCCCTGACAGTCCCAAGGGAACCCTACAAACTGACATCAGGAACCTGGGCTGGCCACTTTTCTTTCCCAGGGAAAAGGGCCGGTATATGTCTCCAGGGGCCTGCGGCCCCGAGTGGCCGGCTGCCTGCAAAATATCCAAACGGACGAGGATACGTCCAAGACCCAACCTGCCCCCACCTCAAACCTGTGCTGCCCTGACAGTCCCAAGGGAACCCTACAAACTGACATCAGGAACCTGGGCTTGCCACTTTTCTTTCCCAGGGAAAAGGGCCGGTCTTTGTCTCCAGGGGCCTGTGGCCCTGAGTGGCCGGCTGCCTGCAAAATATCCGAACGGACGAGGATACGTCCCAGACCCAACCTGCCCCCACCTCAAACCTGTGCTGCCCTGACAGTCCCAAGGGAACCCTACAAACTGACACCAGGAACCTGGGCTGGCCACTTTTCTTTCCCAGGGAAAAGGGCCGGTCTTTGTCTCCAGGGGCCCCTGGCCTTGAATGGCCGGCTGCCTGCAAAATATCCGAACGGACGAGGATACGTCCCAGACACAACCTGCCCCCACCTCAAACCTGTGCTGCCCTGACAGTCCCAAGGGAACCCTACAAACTGACATCAGGAACCTGGGCTGGCCACATTTCTTTCACAGGGAAAAGGGCCGGTCTTTGTCTCCAGGGGCTGTGGCCCTGAGTGGCCGGCTGTCTGCAAAATATCCGAACGGACGAGGATATGTCCCAGACCCAACCTGCCCCCACCTCAAACCTGTGCTGCCCTGACAGTCCCAAGGGAACCCTACAAACTGACATCAGGAACCTGGGCTGGCCACTTTTCTTTCCCAGGGAAAAGGGCCGGTCTTTGTCTCCAGTGTCCTCTGGCCCTGAGTGGCCGGCTGCCTGCAAAATATCCGAACGGACGAGGATACGTCCCAGACACAACCTGCCCCCACCTCAAACCTGTGCTGCCCTGACAGTCCCAAGGGAACCCTACAAACTGACATCAGGAACCTGGGCTGGCCACTTTTCTTTCCCAGGGAAAAGGGACGGTCTTTGTCTCCAGGGGCTGTGGCCCTGAGTGGTTGGCTGCCTGCAAAATATCCGAACGGACGAGGATACATCCCAGACGCAACCTGCCCCCACCTCAAACCTGTGCTGCCCTGACAGTCCCAAGGGAACCCTACAAACTGACACCAGGAACCTGGGCTTGCCACTTTTCTTTCCCAGGGAAAAGGGCCGGTCTTTGTCTCCAGGGGCCTGTGACCCTGAGTGGCCGGCTGCCTGCAAAATATCCGAACGGACGAGGATACGTCCCAGACCCAACCTGCCCCCACCTCAAACCTGTGCTGCCCTGACAGTCCCAAGGGAACCCTACAAACTGACATCAGGAACCTGTGCTGGCCACTTTTCTTTCCCAGGGAAAAGGGCCGGTCTTTGTCACCAATGTCCTCTGGCCCTGAGTGGCCGGCTGCCTGCAAAATATCCAAACGGACGAGGATACGTCCCAGACCCAAGCTGGCCCCACCTCAAACCTGTGCCGCCCTGATAGTCCCAAGGGAACCCTACAAACTGACACCAGGAACCTGGCCTGGCCACTTTTCTTTCCCAGGGAAAGGGACGGTCATTGTCTCCAGGGGCCTGTGGCCCTGAGTGGCCGGCTGCCTGCAAAATATCCGAACGGACGAGGATACGTCCCAGACACAACCTGCCCCCACCTCAAACCTGTGCTGCCCTGACAGTCCCAAGGGAATCCTACAAACTGACATCAGGAACCTGGGCTGGCCACTTTTCTTTCCCAGGGAAAAGGGCCGGTCTTTGTCTCCAGGGGCTGTGGCCCTGAATGGCCGGCTGCCTGCAAAATATCCGAACGGACGAGGATACGTCCCAGACCCAACCTGCCCCCACCTAAAACCTGTGCCGCCCTGAAAGTCCCAAGGGAACCCTACAAACTGACATCAGGAACCTGGGCTGGCCACTTTTCTTTCCCAGGGAAAAGGGCCGGTCTATGTCTCCAGGGGCCTGCGGCCCCGAGTGGCCGGCTGCCTGCAAAATATCCAAACGGACGAGGATACGTCCCAGACCCAACCTGCCCCCACCTCAAACCTGTGCTGCCCTGACAGTCCCAAGGGAACCCTACAAACTGACATCAGGAACCTGTGCTGGCCACTTTTCTTTCCCAGGGAAAAGGGACGGTCTTTGTCTCCAGGGGCTGTGGCCCTGAGTGGCCGGCTCCCTGCAAAATATCCGAACGGACGAGGATACGTCCCAGACCCAACCTGCCCCCACCTCAAAGCTGTGCTGCCCTGACAGTCCCAAGGGAACCCTACAAACTGACACCAGGAACCTGGGCTGGCCACTTTTCTTTCCCAGGGAAAAGGGCCGGTCTTTGTCTCCAGGGGCCTGTGGCCCTGAGTGGCCGGCTGCCTGCAAAATATCCGAACGGACGAGGATACGTCCCAGACCCAACCTGCCCCCACCTCAAACCTGTGCTGCCCTGACAGTCCCAAGGGAACCCTACAAACTGACACCAGGAACCTGGGCTGGCCACTTTTCTTTCCCAGGGAAAAGGGACGGTCTTTGTCTCCAGGGGCCCCTGGCCTTGAATGGCCGGCTGCCTGCAAAATATCCGAACGGACGAGGATACGTCCCAGACACAACCTGCCCCCACCTCAAACCTGTGCTGCCCTGACAGTCCCAAGGGAATCCTACAAACTGACATCAGGAACCTGGGCTGGCCACTTTTCTTTCCCAGGGAAAAGGGCCGGTCTTTGTCTCCAGGGGCTGTGGCCCTGAATGGCCGGCTGCCTGCAAAATATCCAAACGGACGAGGATACGTCCCAGACCCAACATGCCCCCACCTAAAACCTGTGCCGCCCTGAAAGTCCCAAGGGAACCCTACAAACTGACATCAGGAACCTGGGCTGGCCACTTTTCTTTCCCAGGGAAAAGGGACGGTCTATGTCTCCAGGGGCTGTGGCCCTGAGTGGCCGGCTGCCTGCAAAATATCCGAACGGACGAGGATACGTCCCAGACCCAACCTGCCCCCACCTCAAACCTGTGCTGCCCTGACAGTCCCAAGGGAACCCTACAAACTGACATCAGGAACCTGGGCTGGCCACTTTTCTTTCACAGGGAAAAGGGCCGGTCTATGTCTCCAGGGGCCTGTGGCCCTGAGTGGCCGGCTGCCTGCAAAATATCCGAACGGACGAGGATACGTCCCAGACCCAACCTGCCCCCACCTCAAACCTGTGCTGCCCTGACAGTCCCAAGGGAACCCTACAAACTGACACCAGGAACCTGGGCTGGCCACTTTTCTTTCCCAGGGAAAAGGGCCGGTCTTTGTCACCAATGTCCTCTGGCCCTGAGTGGCCGGCTGCCTGCAAAATATCCAAACGGACGAGGATACGTCCCAGACCCAACCTGCCCCCACCTCAAACCTGTGCTGCCCTGACAGTCCCAAGGGAACCCTACAAACTGACACCAGGAACCTGGGCTGGCCACTTTTCTTTCCCAGGGAAAAGGGCCGGTCTTTGTCTCCAGTGTCCTCTGGCCCTGAGTGGCCGGCTGCCTGCAAAATATCCGAACGGACGAGGATACGTCCCAGACACAACCTGCCCCCACCTCAAACCTGTGCTGCCCTGACAGTCCCAAGGGAATCCTACAAACTGACATCAGGAACCTGGGCTGGCCACTTTTCTTTCCCAGGGAAAAGGGACGGTCATTGTCTCCAGGGGCCTGTGGCCCTGAGTGGCCGGCTGCCTGCAAAATATCCGAACGGACGAGGATACGTCCCAGACCCAACCTGCCCCCACCTCAAACCTGTGCTGCCCTGACAGTCCCAAGGGAACCCTACAAACTGACATCAGGAACCTGGGCTGGCCACATTTCTTTCCCAGGGAAAAGGGCCGGTCTATGTCTCCAGGGACTGTGGCCCTGAGTGGCCGGCTGCCTGCAAAATATCCGAACGGACGAGGATACGTCCCAGACACAACCTGCCCCCACCTCAAACCTGTGCTGCCCTGACAGTCCCAAGGGAATCCTACAAACTGACATCAGGAACCTCGGCTGGCCACTTTTCTTTCCCAGGGAAAAGGGCCGGTCTTTGTCTCCAGGGGCTGTGGCCCTGAGTGGCCGGCTGCCTGCAAAATATCCGAACGGACGAGGATACGTCCCAGACCCAACCTGCCCCCACCTCAAACCTGTGCTGCCCTGACAGTCCCAAGGGAACCCTACAAACTGACACCAGGAACCTGGGCTGGCCACTTTTCTTTCCCAGGGAAAAGGGCCGGTCTTTGTCTCCAGTGTCCTCTGGCCCTGAGTGGCCGGCTGCCTGCAAAATATCCGAACGGACGAGGATACGTCCCAGACACAACCTGCCCCCACCTCAAACCTGTGCTGCCCTGACAGTCCCAAGGGAACCCTACAAACTGACATCAGGAACCTGGGCTGGCCACTTTTCTTTCCCAGGGAAAAGGGACGGTCTTTGTCTCCAGGGGCTGTGGCCCTGAGTGGCCGGCTGCCTGCAAAATATGCGAACGGACGAGGATACGTCCCAGACCCAACCTGCCCCCACCTCAAACCTGTGCTGCCCTGACAGTCCCAAGGGAACCCTACAAAATGACATCAGGAACCTGGGCTGGCCACTTTTCTTTCCCAGGGAAAAGGGACGGTCTTTGTCTCCCGGGGCCCCTGGCCCTCATTGGCCGGCTGCCTGCAAAATATCCGAACGGACGAGGATACGTCCAAGACCCAACCTGCCCCCACCTCAAACCTGTGCTGCCCTGACAGTCCCAAGGGAACCCTACAAACTGACATCAGGAACCTGGGCTGGCCACTTTTCTTTCCCAGGGAAAAGGGCCGTTATATGTCTCCAGGGGCCTGCGGCCCCGAGTGGCCGGCTGCCTGCAAAATATCCAAACGGACGAGGATACGTCCCAGACCCAACCTGCCCCCACCTCAAACCTGTGCTGCCCTGACAGTCCCAAGGGAACCCTACAAACTGACACCAGGAACCTGGGCTGGCCACTTTTCTTTCCCAGGGAAAAGGGCCGGTCTTTGTCTCCAGTGTCCTCTGGCCCTGAGTGGCCGGCTGCCTGCAAAATATCCGAACGGACGAGGATACGTCCCAGACCCAACCTGCCCCCACCTCAAACCTGTGCTGCCCTGACAGTCCCAAGGGAACCCTACAAACAGACACCAGGAACCTGGGCTGGCCACTTTTCTTTCCCAGGGAAAAGGGCCGGTCTTTGTCTCCAGGGGCCTGTGGCCCTGAGTGGCCGGCTGCCTGCAAAATATCCGAACGGACGAGGATATGTCCCAGACCCAACCTGCCCCCACCTCAAACCTGTGCTGCCCTGACAGTCCCAAGGGAACCCTACAAACTGACATCAGGAACCTGGGCTTGCCACTTTTCTTTCCCAGGGAAAAGGGCCGGTCTTTGTCTCCAGGGGCCTGTGGCCCTGAGTGGCCGGCTGCCTGCAAAATATCCGAACGGACGAGGATACGTCCCAGACCCAACCTGCCCCCACCTCAAACCTGTGCTGCCCTGACAGTCCCAAGGGAACCCTACAAACTGACATCAGGAACCTGGGCTTGCCACTTTTCTTTCCCAGGGAAAAGGGCCGGTCTTTGTCTCCAGGGGCCTGTGGCCCTGAGTGGCCGGCTGCCTGCAAAATATCCGAACGGACGAGGATACGTCCCAGACACAACCTGCCCCCACCTCAAACCTGTGCTGCCCTGACAGTCCCAAGGGAACCCTACAAACTGACACCAGGAACCTGGGCTGGCCACTTTTCTTTCCCAGGGAAAAGGGACGGTCTTTGTCTCCAGGGGCCCCTGGCCTTGAATGGCCGGCTGCCTGCAAAATATCCGAACGGACGAGGATACGTCCCAGACACAACCTGCCCCCACCTCAAACCTGTGCTGCCCTGACAGTCCCAAGGGAACCCTACAAACTGACATCAGGAACCTGGGCTGGCCACATTTCTTTCCCAGGGAAAAGAGCCGGTCTTTGTCTCCAGGGGCCTGTGACCCTGAGTGGCCGGCTGCCTGCAAAATATCCGAACGGACGAGGATACGTCCCAGACCCAACCTGCCCCCACCTCAAACCTGTGCTGCCCTGACAGTCCCAAGGGAACCCTACAAACTGACACCAGGAACCTGGGCTGGCCACTTTTCTTTCCCAGGGAAAAGGGCCGGTCTGTGTCACCAATGTCCTCTGTGAGTGGCCGGCTGCCTGCAAAATATCCAAACGGACGAGGATACGTCCCAGACCCAACCTGCCCCCACCTCAAACCTGTGCTGCCCTGACAGTCCCAAGGGAACCCTACAAACTGACACCAGGAACCTGAGCTGGCCACTTTTCTTTCCCAGGGAAAAGGGCCGGTCTTTGTCTCCAGGGGCCTGTGGCCCTGAGTGGCCGGCCAGCTGCAAAATATCCGAACGGACGAGGATACGTCCCAGACCCAACCTGCCCCCACCTCAAACCTGTGCTGCCCTGACAGTCCCAAGGGAACCCTACAAACTGACATCAGGAACCTGGGCTGGCCACATTTCTTTCCCAGGGAAAAGGGCCGGTCTATATCTCCAAGGGCTGTGGCCCTGAGTGGCCGGCTGCCTGCAAAATATCCGAACGGACGAGGATATGTCCCAGACGCAACCTGCCCCCACCTCAAACCTGTGCTGCCCTGACAGTCCCAAGGGAATCCTACAAACTGACACCAGGAACCTGGGCTGGCCACTTTTCTTTCCCAGGGAAAAGGGCCGGTCTTTGTCTCCAGGGGCTGTGGCCCTGAGTGGCCGGCTGCCTGCAAAATATCCGAACGGACGAGGATACGTCCCAGACCCAACCTGCCCCCACCTCAAAACTGTGCTGCCCTGACAGTCCCAAGGGAACCCTACAAACTGACACCAGGAACCTGGGCTGGCCACTTTTCTTTCCCAGGGAAAAGGGCCGGTCTTTGTCTCCAGGGGCTGTGGCCCTGAGTAGCCGGCTGCCTGCAAAATATCCGAACGGACGAGGATACGTCCCAGACCCAACCTGCCCCCACCTCAAACCTGTGCTGCCCTGACAGTCCCAAGGGAACCCTACAAACTGACATCAGGAACCTGGGCTGGCCACTTTTCTTTCCCAGGGAAAAGGGCTGGTCTATGTCTCCAGGGGCTGTGGCCCTGAGTGGCCGGCTGCCTGCAAAATATCCGAACGGACGAGGATACGTCCCAGACCCAACCTGCCCCCACCTCAAACCTGTGCTGCCCTGACAGTCCCAAGGGAACCCTACAAACTGACACCAGGAACCTGGGCTGGCCACTTTTCTTTCCCAGGGAAAAGGGACGGTCTTTGTCTCCAGGGGCCTGTGGCCCTGAGTGGCCGGCTAGCTGCAAAATATCCGAACGGATGAGGATATGTCCCAGACCCAACCTACCCCCGCCTCAAACCTGTGCTGCCCTGACAGTCCCAAGGGAACCCTACAAACTGACATCAGGAACCTGGGCTGGTCACTTTTCTTTCCCAGGGAAAAGGGCAGGTCTTTGTCTCCAGTGTCCTCTGGCCCTGAGTGGCCGGCTGCCTGCAAAATATCCGAACGGACGAGGATACGTCCCAGACCCAACCTGCCCCCACCTCAAACCTGTGCTGCCCTGACAGTCCCAAGGGAACCCTACAAACTGACATCAGGAACCTGGGCTGGCCACTTTTCTTTCCCAGGGAAAAGGGCTGGTCTATGTCTCCAGGTGCTGTGGCCCCGAGTGGCCGGCTGCCTGCAAAATATCCGAACGGACGAGGATACGTCCCAGACCCAACCTGCCCCCACCTCAAACCTGTGCTGCCCTGACAGTCCCAAGGGAACCCTACAAACTGACACCAGGAACCTGGGCTGGCCACTTTTCTTTCCCAGGGAAAAGGGCCGGTCTATGTCTCCAGGGGCCTGTGGCCCTGAGTGGCCGGCTGCCTGCAAAATATCCGAACGGACGAGGATACGTCCCAGACCCAACCTGCCCCCACCTCAAACCTGTGCTGCCCTGACAGTCCCAAGGGAACCCTACAAACTGACACCAGGAACCTGGGCTGGCCACTTTTCTTTCCCAGGGAAAAGGGACGGTCTTTGTCTCCAGGGGCCTGTGGCCCTGAGTGGCCGGCTAGCTGCAAAATATCCGAACGGATGAGGATACGTCCCAGACCCAACCTACCCCCGCCTCAAACCTGTGCTGCCCTGACAGTCCCAAGGGAACCCTACAAACTGACATCAGGAACCTGGGCTGGTCACTTTTCTTTCCCAGGGAAAAGGGCAGGTCTTTGTCTCCAGGGGCTGTGGCCCTGAGTGGCCGGCTGCCTGCAAAATAGCCGAACGGACGAGGATACGTCCCAGACCCAACCTGCCCCCACCTCAAACCTGTGCTGCCCTGACAGTCCCAAGGGAACCCTACAAACTGACACCAGGAACCTGAGCTGGCCACTTTTCTTTCCCAGGGAAAAGGGCCGGTCTTTGTCTCCAGTGTCCTCTGGCCCTGAGTGGCCGGCTGCCTGCAAAATATCCGAACGGACGAGGATACGTCCCAGACCCAACCTGCCCCCACCTCAAACCTGTGCTGCCCTGACAGTCCCAAGGGAACCCTACAAACTGACATCAGGAACCTGGGCTGGCCACTTTTCTTTCCCAGGGAAAAGGGCCGGTCTTTGTCTCCAGGGACCTGTGGCCCTGAGTGGCCGGCTGCCTGCAAAATACCCGAACGGACGAGGATATGTCCCAGACCCAACCTGCCCCCACCTCAAACCTGTGCTGCCCTGACAGTGCCAAGGGAACCCTACAAACAGACACCAGGAACCTGGGCTTGCCACTTTTCTTTCCCAGGGAAAGGGACGGTCATTGTTTCCAGGGGCCTGTGGCCCTGAGTGGCCGGCCAGCTGCAAAATATGCGAACGGACGAGGATACGTCCCAGACCCAACCTGCCCCCACCTCAAACCTGTGCTGCCCTGACAGTCCCAAGGGAACCCTACAAACTGACATCAGGAACCTGGGCTGGCCACATTTCTTTCCCAGGGAAAAGGGCCGGTCTATATCTCCAGGGGCTGTGGCCCTGAGTGGCCGGCTGCCTGCAAAATATCCGAACGGACGAGGATACGTCCCAGACGCAACCTGCCCCCACCTCAAACCTGTGCTGCCCTGACAGTCCCAAGGGAACCCTACAAACTGACATCAGGAACCTGGGCTGGCCACTTTTCTTTCCCAGGGAAAAGGGCCGGTCTTTGTCTCCAGGGGCTGTGGCCCTGAGTGGCCGGCTGCCTGCAAAATATCCGAACGGACGAGGATACGTCCCAGACCCAACCTGCCCCCACCTCAAAACTGTGCTGCCCTGACAGTCCCAAGGGAACCCTACAAACTGACACCAGGAACCTGGGCTGGCCACTTTTCTTTCCCAGGGAAAAGGGACGGTCTTTGTCTCCAGGGGCCTGTGGCCCTGAGTGGCCGGCTAGCTGCAAAATATCCGAACGGATGAGGATACGTCCCAGACCCAACCTACCCCCGCCTCAAACCTGTGCTGCCCTAACAGTCCCAAGGGAACCCTACAAACTGACATCAGGAACCTGGGCTGGCCACATTTCTTTCACAGGGAAAAGGGCCGGTCTTTGTCTCCAGGGGCCTGTGGCCCTGAGTGGCCGGCTGCCTGCAAAATATCCGAACGGACGAGGATATGTCCCAGACCCAACCTGCCCCCACCTCAAACCTGTGCTGCCCTGACAGTGCCAAGGGAACCCTACAAACAGACACCAGGAACCTGGGCTGGCCACTTTTCTTTCCCAGGGAAAGGGACGGTCATTGTCTCCAGGGGCCTGTGGCCCTGAGTGGCCGGCCAGCTGCAAAATATCCGAACGGACGAGGATACGTCCCAGACCCAACCTGCCCCCACCTCAAACCTGTGCTGCCCTGACAGTCCCAAGGGAACCCTACAAACTGACATCAGGAACCTGGGCTGGCCACATTTCTTTCCCAGGGAAAAGGGCCGGTCTATATCTCCAGGGGCTGTGGCCCTGAGTGGCCGGCTGCCTGCAAAATATCCGAACGGACGAGGATACGTCCCAGACGCAACCTGCCCCCACCTCAAACCTGTGCTGCCCTGACAGTCCCAAGGGAATCCTACAAACTGACACCAGGAACCTGGGCTGGCCACTTTTCTTTCCCAGGGAAAAGGGCCGGTCTTTGTCTCCAGTGTCCTCTGGCCCTGAGTGGCCGGCTGCCTGCAAAATATCCGAACGGACGAGGATACGTCCCAGACCCAACCTGCCCCCACCTCAAACCTGTGCTGCCCTGACAGTCCCAAGGGAACCCTACAAACTGACACCAGGAACCTGGGCTGGCCACTTTTCTTTCCCAGGGAAAAGGGCCGGTCTTTGTCTCCAGGGGCTGTGGCCCTGAGTGGCCGGCTGCCTGCAAAATATCCAAACGGACGAGGATACGTCCCAGACCCAACCTGCCCCCACCTCAAACCTGTGCTGCCCTGACAGTCCCAAGGGAATCCTACAAACTGACATCAGGAACCTGGGCTGGCCACATTTCTTTCACAGGGAAAAGGGCCGGTCTTTGTCTCCAGGGGCCTGTGGCCCTGAGTGGCCGGCTGCCTGCAAAATATCCGAACGGACGAGGATATGTCCCAGACCCAACCTGCCCCCACCTCAAACCTGTGCTGCCCTGACAGTGCCAAGGGAACCCTACAAACAGACACCAGGAACCTGGGCTGGCCACTTTTCTTTCCCAGGGAAAGGGACGGTCATTGTCTCCAGGGGCCTGTGGCCCTGAGTGGCCGGCCAGCTGAAAAATATCCGAACGGACGAGGATACGTCCCAGACCCAACCTGCCCCCACCTCAAACCTGTGCTGCCCTGACAGTCCCAAGGGAACCCTACAAACTGACATCAGGAACCTGGGCTGGCCACTTTTCTTTCCCAGGGAAAAGGGACGGTCTATGTCTCCAGGGGCCTGTGGCCCTTAGTGGCCGGCTGCCTGCAAAATATCCAAACGGACGAGGATACGTTCCAGACCCAACCTGCCCCCACCTCAAACCTGTGCTGCCCTGACTGTCCCAAGGGAACCCTACAAACTGACATCAGGAACCTGGGCTGGCCACTTTTCTTTCCCAGGGAAAAGGGCCGGTCTTTGTCTCCAGGGGCTGTGGCCCTGAGTGGCCGGCTGCCTGCAAAATATCCAAACGGACGAGGATATGTCCCAGACCCAACCTGCCCCCACCTCAAACCTGTGCTGCCCTGACAGTCCCAAGGGAATCCTACAAACTGACATCAGGAACCTGGGCTGGCCACTTTTCTTTCCCAGGGAAAAGGGCCGGTCTTTGTCTCCAGGGGCTGTGGCCCTGAGTGGCCGGCTGCCTGCAAAATATCCGAACGGACGAGGATACGTCCCAGACCCAACCTGCCCCCACCTCAAACCTGTGCTGCCCTGACAGTCCCAAGGGAACCCTACAAACTGACACCAGGAACCTGGGCTGGCCACTTTTCTTTCCCAGGGAAAAGGGACGGTCTTTGTCTCCAGGGGCCTGTGGCCCTGAGTGGCCGGCTAGCTGCAAAATATCCGAACGGATGAGGATACGTCCCAGACCCAACCTACCACCGCCTCAAACCTGTGCTGCCCTGACAGTCCCAAGGGAACCCTACAAACTGACATCAGGAACCTGGGCTGGCCACTTTTCTTTCCCAGGGAAAAGGGCAGGTCTTTGTCTCCAGGGGCTGTGATCCTGAGTGGCCGGCTGCCTGCAAAATATCCGAACGGACGAGGATACGTCCCAGACCCAACCTGCCCCCACCTCAAACCTGTGCTGCCCTGACAGTCCCAAGGGAACCCTACAAACTGACACCAGGAACCTGAGCTGGCCACTTTTCTTTCCCAGGGAAAAGGGCCGGTCTTTGTCTCCAGTGTCCTCTGGCCCTGAGTGGCCGGCTGCCTGCAAAATATCCGAACGGACGAGGATACGTCCCAGACCCAACCTGCCCCCACCTCAAACCTGTGCTGCCCTGACAGTCCCAAGGGAACCCTACAAACTGACATCAGGAACCTGGGCTGGCCACTTTTCTTTCCCAGGGAAAAGGGCCGGTCTTTGTCTCCCGGGGCCCCTGGGCCTGAATGGCCAGCTGCCTGCAAAATATCTGAACGGACGAGGATACGTCCCAGACCCAACCTGCCCCCACCTCAAACCTGTGCCGCCCTGAAAGTCCCAAGGGAACCCTACAAACTGACATCAGGAACCTGGGCTGGCCACTTTTCTTTCCCAGGGAAAAGGGCCGGTCTTTGTCTCCAGGGACCTGTGGCCCTGAGTGGCCGGCTAGCTGCAAAATATCCGAACGGACGAGGATACGTCCCAGACCCAACCTGCCCCCACCTCAAACCTGTGCTGCCCTGACAGTGCCAAGGGAACCCTACAAACTGACATCAGGAACCTGGGCTGGCCACTTTTCTTTCCCAGGGAAAAGGGCCGGTCTATGTCTCCAGGGGCCTGTGGCCCTTAGTGGCCGGCTGCCTGCAAAATATCCAAACGGACGAGGATACGTTCCAGACCCAACCTGCCCCCACCTCAAACCTGTGCTGCCCTGACAGTCCCAAGGGAACCCTACAAAATGACATCAGGAACCTGGGCTGGCCACTTTTCTTTCCCAGGGAAAAGGGCCGGTCTTTGTCTCCCGGGGCCCCTGGCCCTGAATGGCCGGCTGCCTGCAAAATATCCAAACGGACGAGGATACGTCCCAGACCCAACCTGCCCCCACCTCAAACCTGTGCTGCCCTGACAGTCCCAAGGGAACCCTACAAACTGACACCAGGAACCTGGGCTGGCCACTTTTCTTTCCCAGGGAAAAGGGCCGGTATATGTCTCCAGGGGCTGTGGCCCTGAGTGGCCGGCTGCCTGCAAAATATCCGAACGGACGAGGATACGTCCCAGACCCAACCTGCCCCCACCTCAAACCAGTGCCGCCCTGACAGTCCCAAGGGAACCCTACAAACTGACATCAGGAACCTGGGCTGGCCACTTTTCTTTCCCAGGGAAAAGGGACGGTCTATGTCTCCAGGGGCCTGTGGCCCTGAGCGGCCGGCTAGCTTCAAAATACCCGAACGGACGAGGATATGTCCCAGACCCAACCTGCCCCCACCTCAAACCTGTGCTGCCCTGACAGTCCCAAGGGAACCCTACAAACTGACATCAGGAACCTGGGCTGGCCACTTTTCTTTCCCAGGGAAAAGGGACGGTCTATGTCTCCAGGGGCTGTGGCCCTGAGTGGCCGGCTGCCTGCAAAATATCCGAACGGACGAGGATACGTCCCAGACCCAACCTGCCCCCACCTCAAACCTGTGCTGCCCTGACAGTCCCAAGGGAACCCTACAAACTGACACCAGGAACCTGGGCTGGCCACTTTTCTTTCCCAGGGAAAAGGGCAGGTCTTTGTCTCCAGTGTCCTCTGGCCCTGAGTGGCCGGCTGCCTGCAAAATATCCGAACGGACGAGGATACGTCCCAGACCCAACCTGCCCCCACCTCAAACCTGTGCCGCCCTGACAGTCCCAAGGGAACCCTACAAACTGACATCAGGAACCTGGGCTGGCCACTTTTCTTTCCCAGGGAAAAGGGCCGGTCTTTGTCTCCAGGGGCTGTGGCCCTGAGTGGCCGGCTGCCTGCAAAATATCCGAACGGACGAGGATATGTCCCAGACCCAACCTGCCCCCACCTCAAACCTGTGCTGCCCTGACAGTGCCAAGGGAACCCTACAAACTGACACCAGGAACATGGGCTGGCCACTTTTCTTTCCCAGGGAAAGGGCCGGTCTTTGTCTCCAGGGGCCTGTGGTCCTGAGTGGCCGGCTGCCTGCAAAATATCCGAACGGACGAGGATACGTCCCAGACCCAACCGGCCCCCACCTCAAACCTGTGCTGCCCTGACAGTCCCAAGGGAACCCTACAAACTGACATCAGGAACCTGGGCTGGCCACTTTTCTTTCCCAGGGAAAAGGGACGGTCTATGTCTCCAGGGGCCTGTGGCCCTTAGTGGCCGGCTGCCTGCAAAATATCCAAACGGACGAGGATACGTTCCAGACCCAACCTGCCCCCACCTCAAACCTGTGCTGCCCTGACTGTCCCAAGGGAACCCTACAAACTGACATCAGGAACCTGGGCTGGCCACTTTTCTTTCCCAGGGAAAAGGGCCGGTCTTTGTCTCCAGGGGCTGTGGCCCTGAGTGGCCGGCTGCCTGCAAAATATCCAAACGGACGAGGATATGTCCCAGACCCAACCTGCCCCCACCTCAAACCTGTGCTGCCCTGACAGTCCCAAGGGAATCCTACAAACTGACATCAGGAACCTGGGCTGGCCACTTTTCTTTCCCAGGGAAAAGGGCCGGTCTTTGTCTCCAGTGTCCTCTGGCCCTGAGTGGCCGGCTGCCTGCAAAATATCCGAACGGACGAGGATACGTCCCAGACCCAACCTGCCCCCACCTCAAACCTGTGCTGCCCTGACAGTCCCAAGGGAACCCTACAAACTGACACCAGGAACCTGGGCTGGCCACTTTTCTTTCCCAGGGAAAAGGGCCGGTCTTTGTCTCCCGGGGCCCCTGGGCCTGAATGGCCAGCTGCCTGCAAAATATCTGAACGGACGAGGATACGTCCCAGACCCAACCTGCCCCCACCTCAAACCTGTGCTGCCCTGACAGTCCCAAGGGAACCCTACAAACTGACATCAGGAACCTGGGCTGGCCACTTTTCTTTCCCAGGGAAAAGGGCCGGTCTTTGTCTCCAGGGACCTGTGGCCCTGAGTGGCCGGCTAGCTGCAAAGTATCCGAACGGACGAGGATACGTCCCAGACCCAACCTGCCCCCACCTGAAACCTGTGCTGCCCTGACAGTGCCAAGGGAACCCTACAAACTGACATCAGGAACCTGGGCTGGCCACTTTTCTTTCCCAGGGAAAAGGGCCGGTCTATGTCTCCAGGGGCCTGTGGCCCTTAGTGGCCGGCTGCCTGCAAAATATCCAAACGGACGAGGATACGTTCCAGACCCAACCTGCCCCCACCTCAAACCTGTGCTGCCCTGACAGTCCCAAGGGAACCCTACAAAATGACATCAGGAACCTGGGCTGGCCACTTTTCTTTCCCAGGGAAAAGGGCCGGTCTTTGTCTCCCGGGGCCCCTGGCCCTGAATGGCCGGCTGCCTGCAAAATATCCAAACGGACGAGGATACGTTCCAGACCCAACCTGCCCCCACCTCAAACCTGTGCTGCCCTGACAGTCCCAAGGGAACCCTACAAACTGACACCAGGAACCTGGGCTGGCCACTTTTCTTTCCCAGGGAAAAGGGCCGGTATATGTCTCCAGGGGCCTGCGGCACACAGTGGCCGGCTGCCTGCAAAATATCCGAACGGACGAGGATACGTTCCAGACCCAACCTGCCCCCACCTCAAACCTGTGCCGCCCTGACAGTCCCAAGGGAACCCTACAAACTGACATCAGGAACCTGGGCTGGCCACTTTTCTTTCCCAGGGAAAAGGGCCGGTCTTTGTCTCCAGGTGCTGTGGCCCTGAGTGGCCGGCTGCCTGCAAAATATCCGAACGGACGAGGATATGTCCCAGACCCAACCTGCCCCCACCTCAAACCTGTGCTGCCCTGACAGTCCCAAGGGAACCCTACAAACTGACATCAGGAACCTGGGCTGGCCACTTTTCTTTCCCAGGGAAAAGGGACGGTCTATGTCTCCAGGGGCTGTGGCCCTGAGTGGCCGGCTGCCTGCAAAATATCCGAACGGACGAGGATACGTTCCAGACCCAACCTGCCCCCACCTCAAACCTGTGCTGCCCTGACAGTCCCAAGGGAACCCTACAAACTGACATCAGGAACCTGGGCTGGCCACTTTTCTTTCCCAGGGAAAAGGGCCGGTCTATATCTCCAGGGGCTGTGGCCCTGAGTGGCCGGCTGCCTGCAAAATATCCGAACGGACGAGGATACGTCCCAGACCCAACCTGCCCCCACCTCAAACCTGTGCTGCCCTGACAGTGCCAAGGGAACCCTACAAACTGACACCAGGAACCTGGGCTGGCAACTTTTCTTTCCCAGGGAAAAGGGCCGGTCTTTGTCTCCAGGGGCTGTGGCCCTGAGTGGCCGGCTGCCTGCAAAATATCCGAATCAAGGAGGATATGTCCCAGACCCAACCTGCCCCCGCCTCAAACCTGTGCTGCCCTGACAGTCCCAAGGGAACCCTACAAACAGACACCAGGAACCTGGGCTGGCCACTTTTCTTTCCCAGGGAAAAGGGCCGGTCTTTGTCTCCAGGGGCTGTGGCCCTGAGTGGCCGGCTGCCTGCAAAATATCCGAACGGACGAGGATACGTCCCAGACCCAACCTGCCCCCACCTCAAACCTGTGCTGCCCTGACAGTCCCAAGGGAACCCTACAAACTGACACCAGGAACCTGGGCTTGCCACTTTTCTTTCCCAGGGAAAAGGGACGGTCTTTGTCTCCAGGGGCCTGTGGCCCTGAGTGGCCGGCTGCCTGCAAAATATCCGAACGGACGAGGATACGTCCCAGACCCAACCTGCCCCCACCTCAAACCTGTGCTGCCCTGACAGTCCCAAGGGAACCCTACAAACTGACACCAGGAACCTGGGCTGGCCACTTTTCTTTCCCAGGGAAAAGGGCCGGTCTTTGTCTCCAGGGGCCCCTGGCCTTGAATGGCCGGCTGCCTGCAAAATATCCGAACGGACGAGGATACGTCCCAGACCCAACCTGCCCCCACCTCAAAACTGTGCTGCCCTGACAGTCCCAAGGGAACCCTACAAACTGACACCAGGAACCTGGGCTGGCCACTTTTCTTTCCCAGGGAAAAGGGCCGGTCTTTGTCTCCAGGGGCTGTGGCCCTGAGTAGCCGGCTGCCTGCAAAATATCCGAACGGACGAGGATACGTCCCAGACCCAACCTGCCCCCACCTCAAACCTGTGCTGCCCTGACAGTCCCAAGGGAACCCTACAAACTGACATCAGGAACCTGGACTGGCCACATTTCTTTCCCAGGGAAAAGGGACGGTCTATGTCTCCAGGGGCTGTGGCCCTGAGTGGCCGGCTGCCTGCAAAAGGTCCGAACGGACGAGGATATGTCCCAGACCCAACCTGCCCCCACCTCAAACCTGTGCTGCCCTGACAGTCCCAAGGGAACCCTACAAACTGACATCAGGAACCTGGGCTGGCCACTTTTCTTTCCCAGGGAAAAGGGCCGGTCTTTGTCACCAATGTCCTCTGGCCCTGAGTGGCCGGCTGCCTGCAAAATATCCGAACGGACGAGGATACGTCCCAGACCCAACCTGCCCCCGCCTCAAACCTGTGCTGCCCTGACAGTCCCAAGGGAACCCTACAAACTGACACCAGGAACCTGGGCTGGCCACTTTTCTTTCCCAGGGAAAAGGGCCGGTCTTTGTCTCCAGGGGCTGTGGCCCTGAGTGGCGAGCTGCCTGCAAAATATCCAAACGGACGAGGATATGTCCCAGACCCAACCTGCCCCCACCTCAAACCTGTGCTGCCCTGACAGTCCCAAGGGAACCCTACAAACTGACATCAGGAACCTGGGCTGGCCACTTTTCTTTCCCAGGGAAAAGGGCCGGTCTTTGTCTCCAGGGGCTGTGGCCCTGAGTGGCCGGCTGCCTGCAAAATATCCAAACGGACGAGGATATGTCCCAGACCCAACCTGCCCCCACCTCAAACCTGTGCTGCCCTGACAGTCCCAAGGGAATCCTACAAACTGACATCAGGAACCTGGGCTGGCCACTTTTCTTTCCCAGGGAAAAGGGCCGGTCTTTGTCTCCAGGGGCTGTGGCCCTGAGTGGCCGGCTGCCTGCAAAATATCCGAACGGACGAGGATACGTCCCAGACCCAACCTGCCCCCACCTCAAACCTGTGCTGCCCTGACAGTCCCAAGGGAACCCTACAAACTGACACCAGGAACCTGGGCTGGCCACTTTTCTTTCCCAGGGAAAAGGGCTGGTCTATGTCTCCAGGGGCTGTGGCCCTGAGTGGCCGGCTGCCTGCAAAATATCCGAACGGACGAGGATACGTCCCAGACCCAACCTGCCCCCACCTCAAACCTGTGCTGCCCTGACAGTCCCAAGGGAACCCTACAAACTGACACCAGGAACCTGGGCTGGCCACTTTTCTTTCCCAGGGAAAAGGGACGGTCTTTGTCTCCAGGGGCCTGTGGCCCTGAGTGGCCGGCTAGCTGCAAAATATCCGAACGGATGAGGATACGTCCCAGACCCAACCTACCACCGCCTCAAACCTGTGCTGCCCTGACAGTCCCAAGGGAACCCTACAAACTGACATCAGGAACCTGGGCTGGCCACTTTTCTTTCCCAGGGAAAAGGGCAGGTCTTTGTCTCCAGGGGCTGTGGCCCTGAGTGGCCGGCTGCCTGCAAAATATCCGAACGGACGAGGATACGTCCCAGACCCAACCTGCCCCCACCTCAAACCTGTGCTGCCCTGACAGTCCCAAGGGAACCCTACAAACTGACACCAGGAACCTGAGCTGGCCACTTTTCTTTCCCAGGGAAAAGGGCCGGTCTTTGTCTCCAGTGTCCTCTGGCCCTGAGTGGCCGGCTGCCTGCAAAATATCCGAACGGACGAGGATACGTCCCAGACCCAACCTGCCCCCACCTCAAACCTGTGCTGCCCTGACAGTCCCAAGGGAACCCTACAAACTGACATCAGGAACCTGGGCTGGCCACTTTTCTTTCCCAGGGAAAAGGGCCGGTCTTTGTCTCCCGGGGCCCCTGGGCCTGAATGGCCAGCTGCCTGCAAAATATCTGAACGGACGAGGATACGTCCCAGACCCAACCTGCCCCCACCTCAAACCTGTGCTGCCCTGACAGTCCCAAGGGAACCCTACAAACTGACATCAGGAACCTGGGCTGGCCACTTTTCTTTCCCAGGGAAAAGGGCCGGTCTTTGTCTCCAGGGACCTGTGGCCCTGAGTGGCCGGCTGCCTGCAAAATATCCGAACGGACGAGGATACGTCCCAGACCCAACCTGCCCCCACCTCAAACCTGTGCTGCCCTGACAGGCCCAAGGGAACCCTACAAACTGACACCAGGAACCTGGGCTTGCCACTTTTCTTTCCCAGGGAAAAGGGACGGTCTTTGTCTCCAGGGGCCTGTGGCCCTGAGTGGCCGGCTGCCTGCAAAATATCCGAACGGACGAGGATACGTCCCAGACCCAACCTGCCCCCACCTCAAACCTGTGCTGCCCTGACAGTCCCAAGGGAACCCTACAAACTGACACCAGGAACCTGGGCTGGCCACTTTTCTTTCCCAGGGAAAAGGGCCGGTCTTTGTCTCCAGGGGCCCCTGGCCTTGAATGGCCGGCTGCCTGCAAAATATCCGAACGGACGAGGATACGTCCCAGACCCAACCTGCCCCCACCTCAAAACTGTGCTGCCCTGACAGTCCCAAGGGAACCCTACAAACTGACACCAGGAACCTGGGCTGGCCACTTTTCTTTCCCAGGGAAAAGGGCCGGTCTTTGTCTCCAGGGGCTGTGGCCCTGAGTAGCCGGCTGCCTGCAAAATATCCGAACGGACGAGGATACGTCCCAGACCCAACCTGCCCCCACCTCAAACCTGTGCTGCCCTGACAGTCCCAAGGGAACCCTACAAACTGACATCAGGAACCTGGGCTGGCCACTTTTCTTTCACAGGGAAAAGGGCCGGTCTTTGTCACCAATGTCCTCTGGCCCTGAGTGGCCGGCTGCCTGCAAAATATCCGAACGGACGAGGATACGTCCCAGACCCAACCTGCCCCCGCCTCAAACCTGTGCTGCCCTGACAGTCCCAAGGGAACCCTACAAACTGACACCAGGAACCTGGGCTGGCCACTTTTCTTTCCCAGGGAAAAGGGCCGGTCTTTGTCTCCAGGGGCTGTGGCCCTGAGTGGCGAGCTGCCTGCAAAATATCCAAACGGACGAGGATATGTCCCAGACCCAACCTGCCCCCACCTCAAACCTGTGCTGCCCTGACAGTCCCAAGGGAATCCTACAAACTGACATCAGGAACCTGGGCTGGCCACTTTTCTTTCCCAGGGAAAAGGGCAGGTCTTTGTCTCCAGGGGCTGTGATCCTGAGTGGCCGGCTGCCTGCAAAATATCCGAACGGACGAGGATACGTCCCAGACCCAACCTGCCCCCACCTCAAACCTGTGCTGCCCTGACAGTCCCAAGGGAACCCTACAAACTGACATCAGGAACCTGGGCTGGCCACTTTTCTTTCCCAGGGAAAAGGGACGGTCTTTGTCTCCAGGGGCCTGTGGCCCTGAGTGGCCGGCTGCCTGCAAAATATCCGAACGGACGAGGATACGTCCCAGACCCAACCTGCCCCCACCTCAAACCTGTGCTGCCCTGACAGTCCCAAGGGAACCCTACAAACTGACATCAGGAACCTGGGCTGGCCACTTTTCTTTCCCAGGGAAAAGGGACGGTCTTTGTCTCCAGGGGCCTGTGGCCCTGAGTGGCCGGCTGCCTGCAAAATATCCGAACGGACGAGGATACGTCCCAGACCCAACCTGCCCCCACCTCAAACCTGTGCTGCCCTGACAGTGCCAAGGGAACCCTACAAACTGACATCAGGAACCTGGGCTGGCAACTTTTCTTTCCCAGGGAAAAGGGCCGGTCTATATCTCCAGGGGCTGTGGCCCTGAGTGGCCGGCTGCCTGCAAAATATCCGAACGGACGAGGATACGTCCCAGACCCAACCTGCCCCCACCTCAAACCTGTGCCGCCCTGACAGTCCCAAGGGAACCCTACAAACTGACATCAGGAACCTGGGCTGGCCACTTTTCTTTCCCAGGGAAAAGGGACGGTCTATGTCTCCAGGGGCCTGTGGCCCTGAGCGGCCGGCTAGCTTCAAAATACCCGAACGGACGAGGATATGTCCCAGACCCAACCTGCCCCCACCTCAAACCTGTGCTGCCCTGACAGTCCCAAGGGAACCCTACAAACTGACATCAGGAACCTGGGCTGGCCACTTTTCTTTCACAGGGAAAAGGGACGGTCTATGTCTCCAGGGGCTGTGGCCCTGAGTGGCCGGCTGTCTGCAAAATATCCGAACGGACGAGGATACGTCCCAGACCCAACCTGCCCCCACCTCAAACCTGTGCTGCCCTGACAGTCCCAAGGGAACCCTACAAACTGACATCAGGAACCTGGGCTGGCCACTTTTCTTTCCCAGGGAAAAGGGCCGGTCTTTGTCTCCAGGGGCCTGTGGCCCTGAGTGGCCGGCTGCCTGCAAAATATCCAAACGGACGAGGATACGTCCCAGACCCAACCTGCCCCCACCTCAAACCTGTGCTGCCCTGACAGTGCCAAGGGAACCCTACAAACTGACACCAGGAACCTGGGCTGGCAACTTTTCTTTCCCAGGGAAAAGGGCCGGTCTTTGTCTCCAGGGGCTGTGGCCCTGAGTGGCCGGCTGCCTGCAAAATATCCGAATCAAGGAGGATATGTCCCAGACCCAACCTGCCCCCGCCTCAAACCTGTGCTGCCCTGACAGTCCCAAGGGAACCCTACAAACAGACATCAGGAACCTGGGCTGGCCACTTTTCTTTCCCAGGGAAAAGGGCCGGTCTTTGTCTCCAGGGGCCTGTGGCCCTGAGTGGCCGGCTGCCTGCAAAATATCCGAACGGACGAGGATACGTCCCAGACCCAACCTGCCCCCACCTCAAACCTGTGCTGCCCTGACAGTCCCAAGGGAACCCTACAAACTGACACCAGGAACCTGGGCTGGCCACTTTTCTTTCCCAGGGAAAAGGGCCGGTCTTTGTCTCCAGGGGCCTGTGGCCCTGAGTGGCCGGCTGCTTGCAAAATATCCGAACGGACGAGGATACGTCCCAGACCCAACCTGCCCCCACCTCAAACCTGTGCTGCCCTGACAGGCCCAAGGGAACCCTACAAACTGACACCAGGAACCTGGGCTTGCCACTTTTCTTTCCCAGGGAAAAGGGACGGTCTTTGTCTCCAGGGGCCTGTGGCCCTGAGTGGCCGGCTGCCTGCAAAATATCCGAACGGACGAGGATACGTCCCAGACCCAACCTGCCCCCACCTCAAACCTGTGCTGCCCTGACAGTCCCAAGGGAACCCTACAAACTGACACCAGGAACCTGGGCTGGCCACTTTTCTTTCCCAGGGAAAAGGGCCGGTCTTTGTCTCCAGGGGCCCCTGGCCTTGAATGGCCGGCTGCCTGCAAAATATCCGAACGGACGAGGATACGTCCCAGACCCAACCTGCCCCCACCTCAAAACTGTGCTGCCCTGACAGTCCCAAGGGAACCCTACAAACTGACACCAGGAACCTGGGCTGGCCACTTTTCTTTCCCAGGGAAAAGGGCCGGTCTTTGTCTCCAGGGGCTGTGGCCCTGAGTAGCCAGCTGCCTGCAAAATATCCGAACGGACGAGGATACGTCCCAGACCCAACCTGCCCCCACCTCAAACCTGTGCTGCCCTGACAGTCCCAAGGGAACCCTACAAACTGACATCAGGAACCTGGACTGGCCACATTTCTTTCCCAGGGAAAAGGGACGGTCTATGTCTCCAGGGGCTGTGGCCCTGAGTGGCCGGCTGCCTGCAAAAGGTCCGAACGGACGAGGATATGTCCCAGACCCAACCTGCCCCCACCTCAAACCTGTGCTGCCCTGACAGTCCCAAGGGAACCCTACAAACTGACATCAGGAACCTGGGCTGGCCACTTTTCTTTCACAGGGAAAAGGGCCGGTCTTTGTCACCAATGTCCTCTGGCCCTGAGTGGCCGGCTGCCTGCAAAATATCCGAACGGACGAGGATACGTCCCAGACCCAACCTGCCCCCGCCTCAAACCTGTGCTGCCCTGACAGTCCCAAGGGAACCCTACAAACTGACACCAGGAACCTGGGCTGGCCACTTTTCTTTCCCAGGGAAAAGGGCCGGTCTTTGTCTCCAGGGGCTGTGGCCCTGAGTGGCGAGCTGCCTGCAAAATATCCAAACGGACGAGGATATGTCCCAGACCCAACCTGCCCCCACCTCAAACCTGTGCTGCCCTGACAGTCCCAAGGGAATCCTACAAACTGACATCAGGAACCTGGGCTGGCCACTTTTCTTTCCCAGGGAAAAGGGCCGGTCTTTGTCTCCAGGGGCCTGTGGCCCTGAGTGGCCGGCTGCCTGCAAAATATCCGAACGGACGAGGATACGTCCCAGACCCAACCTGCCCCCACCTCAAACCTGTGCTGCCCTGACAGTCCCAAGGGAACCCTACAAACTGACACCAGGAACCTGGGCTGGCCACTTTTCTTTCCCAGGGAAAAGGGACGGTCTTTGTTTCCAGGGACCCCTGGCCCTGAGTGGCCGGCTGCCTGCAAAATATCCGAACGGACGAGGATACGTCCCAGACCCAACCTGCCCCCACCTCAAACCTGTGCTGCCCTGACAGTCCCAAGGGAACCCTACAAACTGACATCAGGAACCTGGGCTGGCCACTTTTCTTTCCCAGGGAAAAGGGCCGGTCTTTGTCTCCCGGGGCCCCTGGCCCTGAATGGCCGGCTGCCTGCAAAATATCCAAACGGACGAGGATACGTCCAAGACCCAACCTGTCCCCACCTCAAACCTGTGCTGCCCTGACAGTCCCAAGGGAACCCTACAAACTGACATCAGGAACCTGGGCTGGCCACTTTTCTTTCCCAGGGAAAAGGGCCGGTATATGTCTCCAGGGGCCTGTGGCCCTGAGTGGCCGGCTGCCTGCAAAATATCCGAACGGACGAGGATACGTCCCAGACCCAACCTGCCCCCACCTCAAACCTGTGCTGCCCTGACAGTGCCAAGGGAACCCTACAAACTGACACCAGGAACCTGGGCTGGCAACTTTTCTTTCCCAGGGAAAAGGGCCGGTCTATATCTCCAGGGGCTGTGGCCCTGAGTGGCCGGCTGCCTGCAAAATATCCGAACGGACGAGGATACGTCCCAGACCCAACCTGCCCCCACCTCAAACCTGTGCTGCCCTGACAGTCCCAAGGGAACCCTACAAACTGACATCAGGAACCTGGGCTGGCCACTTTTCTTTCCCAGGGAAAAGGGACGGTCTATGTCTCCAGGGGCCTGTGGCCCTGAGCGGCCGGCTAGCTTCAAAATACCCGAACGGACGAGGATATGTCCCAGACCCAACCTGCCCCCACCTCAAACCTGTGCTGCCCTGACAGTCCCAAGGGAACCCTACAAACTGACATCAGGAACCTGGGCTGGCCACTTTTCTTTCACAGGGAAAAGGGCCGGTCTTTGTCACCAATGTCCTCTGGCCCTGAGTGGCCGGCTGCCTGCAAAATATCCGAACGGACGAGGATATGTCCCAGACCCAACCTGCCCCCGCCTCAAACCTGTGCTGCCCTGACAGTCCCAAGGGAACCCTACAAACTGACACCAGGAACCTGGGCTGGCCACTTTTCTTTCCCAGGGAAAAGGGCCGGTCTTTGTCTCCAGGGGCTGTGGCCCTGAGTGGCGAGCTGCCTGCAAAATATCCAAACGGACGAGGATATGTCCCAGACCCAACCTGCCCCCACCTCAAACCTGTGCTGCCCTGACAGTCCCAAGGGAATCCTACAAACTGACATCAGGAACCTGGGCTGGCCACTTTTCTTTCCCAGGGAAAAGGGCCGGTCTTTGTCTCCAGGGGCCTGTGGTCCTGAGTGGCCGGCTGCCTGCAAAATATCCGAACGGACGAGGATACGTCCCAGACCCAACCTGCCCCCACCTCAAACCTGTGCTGCCCTGACAGTCCCAAGGGAACCCTACAAACTGACACCAGGAACCTGGGCTGGCCACTTTTCTTTCCCAGGGAAAAGGGACGGTCTTTGTTTCCAGGGACCCCTGGCCCTGAGTGGCCGGCTGCCTGCAAAATATCCGAACGGACGAGGATACGTCCCAGACCCAACCTGCCCCCACCTCAAACCTGTGCTGCCCTGACAGTCCCAAGGGAACCCTACAAACTGACATCAGGAACCTGGGCTGGCCACTTTTCTTTCCCAGGGAAAAGGGCCGGTATATGTCTCCAGGGGCCTGTGGCCCTGAGTGGCCGGCTGCCTGCAAAATATCCGAACGGACGAGGATACGTCCCAGACCCAACCTGCCCCCACCTCAAACCTGTGCTGCCCTGACAGTCCCAAGGGAACCCTACAAACTGACATCAGGAACCTGGGCTGGCAACTTTTCTTTCCCAGGGAAAAGGGCCGGTCTATATCTCCAGGGGCTGTGGCCCTGAGTGGCCGGCTGCCTGCAAAATATCCGAACGGACGAGGATACGTCCCAGACCCAACCTGCCCCCACCTCAAACCTGTGCTGCCCTGACAGTCCCAAGGGAACCCTACAAACTGACATCAGGAACCTGGGCTGGCCACTTTTCTTTCCCAGGGAAAAGGGACGGTCTATTTCTCCAGGGGCCTGTGGCCCTGAGCGGCCGGCTAGCTTCAAAATACCCGAACGGACGAGGATATGTCCCAGACCCAACCTGCCCCCACCTCAAACCTGTGCTGCCCTGACAGTCCCAAGGGAACCCTACAAACTGACATCAGGAACCTGGGCTGGCCACTTTTCTTTCACAGGGAAAAGGGACGGTCTATGTCTCCAGGGGCTGTGGCCCTGAGTGGCCGGCTGCCTGCAAAATATCCGAATCAAGGAGGATATGTCCCAGACCCAACCGGCCCCCACCTCAAACCTGTGCTGCCCTGACAGTCCCAAGGGAACCCTACAAACAGACACCAGGAACCTGGGCTGGCCACTTTTCTTTCCCAGGGAAAAGGGCCGGTCTTTGTCTCCAGGGGCCTGTGGCCCTGAGTGGCCGGCTGCCTGCAAAATATCCGAACGGACGAGGATACGTCCCAGACCCAACCTGCCCCCACCTCAAACCTGTGCTGCCCTGACAGTCCCAAGGGAACCCTACAAACTGACACCAGGAACCTGGGCTGGCCACTTTTCTTTCCCAGGGAAAAGGGCCGGTCTTTGTCTCCAGGGGCCTGTGGCCCTGAGTGGCCGGCTAGCTGCAAAATATCCGAACAGACGAGGATACGTCCCAGACCCAACCTGCCCCCACCTCAAACCTGTGCTGCCCTGACAGTCCCAAGGGAACCCTACAAACTGACACCAGGAACCTGGGCTGGCCACTTTTCTTTCCCAGGGAAAAGGGCCGGTCTTTGTCTCCAGGGGCCCCTGGCCTTGAATGGCCGGCTGCCTGCAAAATATCCGAACGGACGAGGATACGTCCCAGACCCAACCTGCCCCCACCTCAAACCTGTGCTGCCCTGACAGTCCCAAGGGAACCCTACAAACTGACATCAGGAACCTGGGCTGGCCACATTTCTTTCACAGGGAAAAGGGCCGGTCTTTGTCTCCAGGGGCTGTGGCCCTGAGTGGCCGGCTGTCTGCAAAATATCCGAACGGACGAGGATATGTCCCAGACCCAACCTGCCCCCACCTCAAACCTGTGCTGCCCTGACAGTCCCAAGGGAACCCTACAAACTGACATCAGGAACCTGGACTGGCCACATTTCTTTCCCAGGGAAAAGGGACGGTCTATGTCTCCAAGGGCTGTGGCCCTGAGTGGCCGGCTGCCTGCAAAATATCCGAACGGACGAGGATACGTCCCAGACACAACCTGCCCCCACCTCAAACCTGTGCTGCCCTGACAGTCCCAAGGGAATCCTACAAACTGACATCAGGAACCTGGGCTGGCCACTTTTCTTTCCCAGGGAAAAGGGACGGTCTTTGTCTCCAGGGGCTGTGGCCCTGAGTGGCCGGCTGCCTGCAAAATATCCGAACGGACGAGGATACATCCCATACGCAACCTGCCCCCACCTCAAACCTGTGCTGCCCTGACAGTCCCAAGGGAACCCTACAAACTGACACCAGGAACCTGGGCTTGCCACTTTTCTTTCCCAGGGAAAAGAGCCGGTCTTTGTCTCCAGGGGCCTGTGGCCCTGAGTGGCCGGCTGCCTGCAAAATATCCGAACGGACGAGGATACGTCCCAGACCCAACCTGCCCCCACCTCAAACCTGTGCTGCCCTGACAGTGCCAAGGGAACCCTACAAACAGACACCAGGAACCTGGGCTGGCCACTTTTCTTTCCCAGGGAAAAGGGCCGGTCTTTGTCTCCAGGGGCCTGCGGCACTGAGTGTCCGGATGCCTGCAAAATATCCGAACGGATGAGGATACGTCCCAGACCCAACCTGCCCCCACCTCAAACCTGTGCTGCCCTGACAGTCCCAAGGGAACCCTACAAACTGACATCAGGAACCTGGGCTGGCCACTTTTCTTTCCCAGGGAAAAGGGACGGTCTTTGTCTCCAGGGGCTGTGGCCCTGAGTGGCCGGCTGCCTGCAAAATATCCAAACGGACGAGGATACGTCCCAGACCCAACCTGCCCCCACCTCAAACCTGTGCTGCCCTGACAGTCCCAAGGGAACCCTACAAACTGACACCAGGAACCTGGGCTGGCCACTTTTCTTTCCCAGGGAAAAGGGCCGGTCTTTGTCTCCAGGGGCCTGTGGCCCTGAGTGGCCGGCTAGCTGCAAAATATCCGAACGGATGAGGATACGTCCCAGACCCAACCTACCCCCGCCTCAAACCTGTGCTGCCCTGACAGTCCCAAGGGAACCCTACAAACTGACATCAGGAACCTGGGCTGGTCACTTTTCTTTCCCAGGGAAAAGGGCAGCTCTTTGTCTCCAGGGGCTGTGGCCCTGAGTGGCCGGCTGCCTGCAAAATATCCGAACGGACGAGGATACGTCCCAGACCCAACCTGCCCCCACCTCAAACCTGTGCTGCCCTGACAGTCCCAAGGGAACCCTACAAACTGACACCAGGAACCTGAGCTGGCCACTTTTCTTTCCCAGGGAAAAGGGCCGGTCTTTGTCTCCAGTGTCCTCTGGCCCTGAGTGGCTGGCTGCCTGCAAAATATCCGAATGGACGAGGATACGTCCCAGACCCAACCTGCCCCCACCTCAAACCTGTGCTGCCCTGACAGTCCCAAGGGAACCCTACAAACTGACATCAGGAACCTGGGCTGGCCACTTTTCTTTCCCAGGGAAAAGGGCCGATCTTTGTCTCCAGGGGCCCCTGGGCCTGAATGGCCGGCTGCCTGCAAAATATCTGAACGGACGAGGATACGTCCCAGACCCAACCTGCCCCCACCTCAAACCTGTGCTGCCCTGACAGTCCCAAGGGAACCCTACAAACTGACATCAGGAACCTGGGCTGGCCACTTTTCTTTCCCAGGGAAAAGGGCCTGTCTTTGTCTCCAGGGGCCTGTGGTCCTGAGTGTCCGGATGCCTGCAAAATATCCGAACGGATGAGGATACGTCCCAGACCCAACCTGCCCCCACCTCAAACCTGTGCTGCCCTGACAGTCCCAAGGGAACCCTACAAACTGACATCAGGAACCTGGGCTGGCCACTTTTCTTTCCCAGGGAAAAGGGCTGGTCTATGTCTCCAGGGGCTGTGGCCCTGAGTGGCCGGCTGCCTGCAAAATATCCAAACGGACGAGGATACGTCCCAGACCCAACCTGCCCCCACCTCAAACCTGTGCTGCCCTGACAGTCCCAAGGGAACCCTACAAACTGACACCAGGAACCTGGGCTGGCCACTTTTCTTTCCCAGGGAAAAGGGCCGGTCTTTGTCTCCAGGGGCCTGTGGCCCTGAGTGGCCGGCTAGCTGCAAAATATCCGAACGGATGAGGATACGTCCCAGACCCAACCTACCCCCGCCTCAAACCTGTGCTGCCCTGACAGTCCCAAGGGAACCCTACAAACTGACATCAGGAACCTGGGCTGGTCACTTTTCTTTCCCAGGGAAAAGGGCAGCTCTTTGTCTCCAGGGGCTGTGGCCCTGAGTGGCCGGCTGCCTGCAAAATATCCGAACGGACGAGGATACGTCCCAGACCCAACCTGCCCCCACCTCAAACCTGTGCTGCCCTGACAGTCCCAAGGGAACCCTACAAACTGACACCAGGAACCTGAGCTGGCCACTTTTCTTTCCCAGGGAAAAGGGCCGGTCTTTGTCTCCAGTGTCCTCTGGCCCTGAGTGGCCGGCTGCCTGCAAAATATCCGAACGGATGAGGATACGTCCCAGACCCAACCTGCCCTCACCTCAAACCTGTGCTGCCCTGACAGTCCCAAGGGAACCCTACAAACTGACATCAGGAACCTGGGCTGGCCACTTTTCTTTCCCAGGGAAAAGGGCCGATCTTTGTCTCCAGGGGCCCCTGGGCCTGAATGGCCGGCTGCCTGCAAAATATCTGAACGGACGAGGATACGTCCCAGACCCAACCTGCCCCCACCTCAAACCTGTGCTGCCCTGACAGTCCCAAGGGAACCCTACAAACTGACATCAGGAACCTGGGCTGGCCACTTTTCTTTCCCAGGGAAAAGGGCCGGTCTTTGTCTCCAGGGGCCTGTGGTCCTGAGTGGCCGGCTGCCTGCAAAATATCCGAACGGACGAGGATATGTCCCAGACCCAACCGGCCCCCACCTAAAACCTGTGCTGCCCTGACAGTCCCAAGGGAACCCTACAAACTGACATCAGGAACCTGGGCTGGCCACTTTTCTTTCCCAGGGAAAAGGGACGGTCTATGTGTCCAGGGGCCTGTGGCCCTTAGTGGCCGGCTGCCTGCAAAATATCCGAACGGACGAGGATACGTCCCAGACCCAACCTGCCCCCACCTCAAACCTGTGCTGCCCTGACAGTCCCAAGGGAACCCTACAAACTGACATCAGGAACCTGGGCTGGCCACTTTTCTTTCCCAGGGAAAAGGGACGGTCTTTGTCTCCAGGGGCCTGTGGCCGTGAGCGGCCGGCTAGCTTCAAAATATCCGAACGGACGAGGATACGTCCCAGACCCAACCTGCCCCCACCTCAAACCTGTGCTGCCCTGACAGTCCCAAGGGAACCCTACAAACTGACATCAGGAACCTGGGCTGGCCACTTTTCTTTCCCAGGGAAAAGGGCCGGTCTTTGTCACCAATGTCCTCTGGCCCTGAGTGGCCGGCTGCCTGCAAAATATCCGAACGGACGAGGATACGTCCCAGACCCAACCTGCCCCCACCTCAAACCTGTGCTGCCCTGACAGTCCCAAGGGAACCCTACAAACTGACATCAGGAACCTGGGCTGGCCACTTTTCTTTCCCAGGGAAAAGGGCCGGTCTTTGTCTCCAGGGGCCTGTGGTCCTGAGTGGCCGGCTGCCTGCAAAATATCCGAACGGACGAGGATATGTCCCAGACCCAACCGGCCCCCACCTAAAACCTGTGCTGCCCTGACAGTCCCAAGGGAACCCTACAAACTGACATCAGGAACCTGGGCTGGCCACTTTTCTTTCCCAGGGAAAAGGGACGGTCTATGTGTCCAGGGGCCTGTGGCCCTTAGTGGCCGGCTGCCTGCAAAATATCCGAACGGACGAGGATACGTCCCAGACCCAACCTGCCCCCACCTCAAACCTGTGCTGCCCTGACAGTCCCAAGGGAACCCTACAAACTGACATCAGGAACCTGGGCTGGCCACTTTTCTTTCCCAGGGAAAAGGGACGGTCTTTGTCTCCAGGGGCCTGTGGCCGTGAGCGGCCGGCTAGCTTCAAAATATCCGAACGGACGAGGATACGTCCCAGACCCAACCTGCCCCCACCTCAAACCTGTGCTGCCCTGACAGTCCCAAGGGAACCCTACAAACTGACATCAGGAACCTGGGCTGGCCACTTTTCTTTCCCAGGGAAAAGGGCCGGTCTTTGTCTCCAGGGGCTGTGGCCCTGAGTGGCCGGCTTCCTGCAAAATATCCGAACGGACGAGGATACGTCCCAGACCCAACCTGCCCCCACCTCAAACCTGTGCTGCCCTGACAGTCCCAAGGGAACCCTACAAACTGACACCAGGAACCTGGGCTGGCCACTTTTCTTTCCCAGGGAAAAGGGCTGGTCTATGTCTCCAGGGGCTGTGGCCCTGAGTGGCCGGCTGCCTGCAAAATATCCGAACGGACGAGGATACGTCCCAGACCCAACCTGCCCCCACCTCAAACCTGTGCTGCCCTGACAGTCCCAAGGGAACCCTACAAACTGACACCAGGAACCTGGGCTGGCCACTTTTCTTTCCCAGGGAAAAGGGACGGTCTTTGTCTCCAGGGGCCTGTGGCCCTGAGTGGCCGGCTAGCTTCAAAATATCCGAACGGATGAGGATACGTCCCAGACCCAACCTACCCCCGCCTCAAACCTGTGCTGCCCTGACAGTCCCAAGGGAACCCTACAAACTGACATCAGGAACCTGGGCTGGCCACTTTTCTTTCCCAGGGAAAAGGGCCGGTCTTTGTCTCCAGGGGCTGTGGCCCTGAGTGGCCGGCTGCCTGCAAAATATCCGAACGGACGAGGATACGTCCCAGACCCAACCTGCCCCCACCTCAAACCTGTGCTGCCCTGACAGTCCCAAGGGAACCCTACAAACTGACATCAGGAACCTGGGCTGGCCACTTTTCTTTCCCAGGGAAAAGGGCCGGTCTTTGTCTCCAGGGGCTGTGGCCCTGAGTGGCCGGCTGCCTGCAAAATATCCGAACGGACGAGGATACGTCCCAGACCCAACCTGCCCCCACCTCAAACCTGTGCTGCCCTGACAGTCCCAAGGGAACCCTACAAACTGACATCAGGAACCTGGGCTGGCCACTTTTCTTTCCCAGGGAAAAGGGCCGGTCTTTGTCTCCAGGGGCCCCTGGCCCTGAATGGCCGGCTGCCTGCAAAATATCTGAACGGACGAGGATACGTCCCAGACCCAACCTGCCCCCACCTCAAAACTGTGCTGCCCTGACAGTCCCAAGGGAACCCTACAAACTGACATCAGGAACCTGGGCTGGCCACTTTTCTTTCCCAGGGAAAAGGGCCGGTCTTTGTCTCCAGGGGCTGTCGCCCTGAGTGGCCGGCTGCCTGCAAAATATCCGAACGAACGAGGATACGTCCCAGACCCAACCTGCCCCCACCTCAAACCTGTGCTGCCCTGACAGTGCCAAGGGAACCCTACAAACTGACATCAGGAACCTGGGCTGGCCACTTTTCTTTCCCAGGGAAAAGGGCCAGTCTTTGTCTCCAGGGGCCTGTGGTCCTGAGTGGCCGGCTGCCTGCAAAATATCCGAACGGACGAGGATATGTCCCAGACCCAACCTGCCCCCACCTCAAACCTGTGCTGCCCTGACAGTCCCAAGGGAACCCTACAAACTGACATCAGGAACCTGGGCTGGCCACTTTTCTTTCCCAGGGAAAAGGGACGGTCTATGTCTCCAGGGGCCTGTGGCCCTTAGTGGCCGGCTGCCTGCAAAATATCCAAACGGACGAGGATACGTTCCAGACCCAACCTGCCCCCACCTCAAACCTGTGCTGCCCTGACAGTCCCAAGGGAACCCTACAAACTGACACCAGGAACCTGGGCTGGCCACTTTTCTTTCCCAGGGAAAAGGGCCGGTCTTTGTCTCCAGGGGCCTGTGGCCCTGAGTGGCCGGCTGCCTGCAAAATATCCGAACGGACGAGGATACGTCCCAGACCCAACCTGCCCCCACCTCAAACCTGTGCTGCCCTGACAGTCCCAAGGGAACCCTACAAACTGACACCAGGAACCTGGGCTGGCCACTTTTCTTTCCCAGGGAAAAGGGCCGGTCTATGTCTCCAGGGGCTGTGGCCCTGAGTGGTTGGCTGCCTTCAAAATATCCGAACGGATGAGGATACGTCCCAGACCCAACCTGCCCCCACCTCAAACCTGTGCTGCCCTGACAGTCCCAAGGGAACCCTACAAACTGACATCAGGAACCTGTGCTGGCCACTTTTCTTTCCCAGGGAAAAGGGCCGGTCTATGTCTCCAGAGGTCTGTGGCCCTGAGTGGCCGGCTGCCTGCAAAATATCTGAACGGACGAGGATACGTCCCAGACCCAACCTGCCCCCACCTCAAACCTGTGCTGCCCTGACAGTCCCAAGGGAACCCTACAAACTGACATCAGGAACCTGGGCTGGCCACTTTTCTTTCCCAGGGAAAAGGGACGGTCTTTGTCTCCAGGGGCCTGTGGCCGTGAGCGGCCGGCTAGCTTCAAAATATCCGAACGGACGAGGATACATCCCAGACCCAACCTGCCCCCACCTCAAACCTGTGCCGCCCTGACAGTCCCAAGGGAACCCTACAAACTGACATCAGGAACCTGGGCTGGCCACTTTTCTTTCCCAGGGAAAGGGACGGTCTTTGTCTCCAGGGGCCCCTGGCCCTGAATGGCCGGCTGCCTGCAAAATATCCGAACGGACGAGGATACGTCCCAGACCCAACCTGCCCCCACCTCAAACCTGTGCTGCCCTGACAGTCCCAAGGGAACCCTACAAACTGACATCAGGAACCTGGGCTGGCCACTTTTCTTTCCCAGGGAAAGGGCCGGTCTTTGTCTCCAGGGGCCTGTGGCCCTGAGTGGCCGGCTGCCTGCAAAAGGTCCGAACGGACGAGGATATGTCCCAGACCCAACCTGCCCCCACCTCAAACCTGTGCTGCCCTGACAGTCCCAAGGGAACCCTACAAACTGACATCAGGAACCTGGGCTGGCCACTTTTCTTTCCCAGGGAAAAGGGCCGGTCTTTGTCACCAATGTCCTCTGGCCCTGAGTGGCCGGCTGCCTGCAAAATATCCGAACGGACGAGGATACGTCCCAGACCCAACCTGCCCCCACCTCAAACCTGTGCTGCCCTGACAGTCCCAAGGGAACCCTACAAACTGACACCAGGAACCTGGGCTGGCCACTTTTCTTTCCCAGGGAAAAGAGACGGTCTTTGTCTCCAGGGGCCTGTGGCCCTGAGTGGCCGGCTGCCTGCAAAAATATCCAAACGGACGAGGATACGTCCCAGACCCAACCTGCCCCCACCTCAAACCTGTGCTGCCCTGACAGTCCCAAGGGAACCCTACAAACTGACATCAGGAACCTGGGCTGGCCACATTTCTTTCCCAGGGAAAAGGGCCGGTCTTTGTCTCCAGGGGCTGTGGCCCTGAGTGGCCGGCTGCCTGCAAAATATCCGAACGGACGAGGATATGTCCCAGACCCAACCTGCCCCCACCTCAAACCTGTGCTGCCCTGACAGTCCCAAGGGAACCCTACAAACAGACACCAGGAACCTGGGCTGGCCACTTTTCTTTCCCAGGGAAAAGGGACGGTCTTTGTCTCCAGGGGCCTGTGGCCCTGAGTGGCCGGCTGCCTGCAAAATATCCAAACGGACGAGGATACGTCCCAGACCCAACCTGCCCCCGCCTCAAACCTGTGCTGCCCTGACAGTCCCAAGGGAACCCTACAAACTGACATCAGGAACCTGGGCTGGCCACATTTCTTTCCCAGGGAAAAGGGCCGGTCTTTGTCTCCAGGGGCTGTGGCCCTGAGTGGCCGGCTGCCTGCAAAATATCCGAACGGACGAGGATATGTCCCAGACCCAACCTGCCCCCACCTCAAACCTGTGCTGCCCTGACAGTCCCAAGGGAACCCTACAAACAGACACCAGGAACCTGGGCTGGCCACTTTTCTTTCCCAGGGAAAGGGCTGGTCTATGTCTCCAGGGGCCTGTGGCCCTGAGTGGCCGGCCAGCTGCAAAATATCCGAACGGACGAGGATACGTCCCAGACCCAACCTGCCCCCGCCTCAAACCTGTGCTGCCCTGACAGTCCCAAGGGAACCCTACAAACTGACATCAGGAACCTGGGCTGGCCACATTTCTTTCCCAGGGAAAAGGGCCGGTCTTTGTCTCCAGTGTCCTCTGGCCCTGAGTGGCCGGCTGCCTGCAAAATATCCGAACGGACGAGGATACGTCCCAGACCCAACCTGCCCCCACCTCAAACCTGTGCTGCCCTGACAGTCCCAAGGGAACCCTACAAACTGACACCAGGAACCTGGGCTGGCCACTTTTCTTTCCCAGGGAAAAGGGCCGGTCTTTGTCTCCAGGGGCCCCTGGCCCTGAATGGCCGGCTGCCTGCAAAATATCCGAACGGACGAGGATACGTCCCAGACCCAACCTGCCCCCACCTCAAACCTGTGCTGCCCTGACAGTCCCAAGGGAACCCTACAAACTGACACCAGGAATCTGGGCTGGCCACTTTTCTTTCCCAGGGAAAAGGGCCGGTCTTTGTCTCCAGGGGCTGTGGCCCTGAGTGGCCGGCTGCCGGCAAAATATCCGAATCAAGGAGGATATGTCCCAGACCCAACCTGCCCCCGCCTCAAACCTGTGCTGCCCTGACAGTCCCAAGGGAACCCTACAAACTGACATCAGGAACCTGGGCTGGCCACATTTCTTTCACAGGGAAAAGGGCCGGTCTTTGTCTCCAGGGGCTGTGGCCCTGAGTGGCCGGCTGCCTGCAAAATATCCGAACGGACGAGGATACGTCCCAGACCCAACCTGCCCCCACCTCAAACCTGTGCTGCCCTGACAGTCCCAAGGGAACCCTACAAACTGACACCAGGAACCTGGGCTGGCCACTTTTCTTTCCCAGGGAAAGGGCTGGTCTATATCTCCAGGGGCCTGTGGCCCTGAGTGGCCGGCCAGCTGCAAAATATCCGAACGGACGAGGATACGTCCCAGACCCAACCTGCCCCCACCTCAAACCTGTGCTGCCCTGACAGTGCCAAGGGAACCCTACAAACTGACATCAGGAACCTGGGCTGGCCACTTTTCTTTCCCAGGGAAAAGGGCCGGTCTTTGTCTCCAGGGGCCAGTGGCCCTGAGTGGCCGGCTGCCTGCAAAATATCCGAACGGACGAGGATACGTCCCAGACCCAACCTGCCCCCACCTCAAACCTGTGCTGCCCTGACAGTCCCAAGGGAACCCTACAAACTGACATCAGGAACCTGGGCTGGCCACTTTTCTTTCCCAGGGAAAAGGGACGGTCTTTTTCTCCAGGGGCCCCTGGCCCTGAATGGCCGGCTGCCTGCAAAATACCCGAACGGACGAGGATACGTCCCAGACCCAACCTGCCCCCACCTCAAACCTGTGCTGCCCTGACAGTCCCAAGGGAACCCTACAAACTGACATCAGGAACCTGGGCTGGCCACTTTTCTTTCCCAGGGAAAAGGGCCGGTCTTTGTCTCCAGGGGCTGTGGCCCTGAGTGGCCGGCTGCCTGCAAAATATCCAAACGGACGAGGATACGTCCCAGACCCAACCTGCCCCCACCTCAAACCTGTGCTGCCCTGACAGTCCCAAGGGAACCCTACAAACTGACACCAGGAACCTGGGCTGGCCACTTTTCTTTCCCAGGGAAAAGGGCTGGTCTATGTCTCCAGGGGCTGTGGCCCTGAGTGGTTGGCTGCCTGCAAAATATCCGAACGGACGAGGATACGTCCCAGACCCAACCTGCCCCCACCTCAAACCTGTGCTGCCCTGACAGTCCCAAGGGAACCCTACAAACTGACACCAGGAACCTGGGCTGGCCACTTTTCTTTCCCAGGGAAAAGGGACGGTCTTTGTCTCCAGGGGCCTGTGGCCCTGAGTGGCCGGCTGCCTGCAAAATATCCAAACGGACGAGGATACGTCCCAGACCCAACCTGCCCCCGCCTCAAACCTGTGCTGCCCTGACAGTCCCAAGGGAACCCTACAAACTGACATCAGGAACCTGGGCTGGCCACTTTTCTTTCCCAGGGAAAAGGGCCGGTCTATGTCTCCAGGGGCTGTGGCCCTGAGTGGCCGGCTGCCTGCAAAATATCCGAACGGACGAGGATATGTCCCAGACCCAACCTGCCCCCACCTCAAACCTGTGCTGCCCTGACAGTGCCAAGGGAACCCTACAAACAGACACCAGGAACCTGGGCTGGCCACTTTTCTTTCCCAGGGAAAGGGCTGGTCTATGTCTCCAGGGGCCTGTGGCCCAGAGTGGCCGGCCAGCTGCAAAATATCCGAACGGACGAGGATACGTCCCAGACCCAACCTGCCCCCACCTCAAACCTGTGCTGCCCTGACAGTCCCAAGGGAACCCTACAAACTGACATCAGGAACCTGGGCTGGCCACATTTCTTTCCCAGGGAAAAGGGCCGGTCTTTGTCTCCAGGGGCTGTGGCCCTGAGTGGCCGGCTGCCTGCAAAATATCCGAACGGACGAGGATACGTCCCAGACCCAACCTGCCCCCACCTCAAACCTGTGCTGCCCTGACAGTCCCAAGGGAACCCTACAAACTGACATCAGGAACCTGGGCTGGCCACTTTTCTTTCCCAGGGAAAAGGGCCGGTCTTTGTCTCCAGTGTCCTCTGGCCCTGAGTGGCCGGCTGCCTGCAAAATATCCAAACGGACGAGGATACATCCCAGACCCAACCTGCCCCCACCTCAAACCTGTGCTGCCCTGACAGTCCCAAGGGAACCCTACAAACTGACACCAGGAACCTGGGCTGGCCACTTTTCTTTCCCAGGGAAAAGGGCCGGTCTTTGTCTCCAGTGTCCTCTGGCCCTGAGTGGCCGGCTGCCTGCAAAATATCCAAACGGACGAGGATACATCCCAGACCCAACCTGCCCCCACCTCAAACCTGTGCTGCCCTGACAGTCCCAAGGGAACCCTACAAACTGACACCAGGAATCTGGGCTGGCCACTTTTCTTTCCCAGGGAAAAGGGCCGGTCTATGTCTCCAGGGGCCCCTGGCCCTGAGTGGCCGGCTGCCGGCAAAATATCCGAATCAAGGAGGATATGTCCCAGACCCAACCTGCCCCCGCCTCAAACCTGTGCTGCCCTGACAGTCCCAAGGGAACCCTACAAACTGACATCAGGAACCTGGGCTGGCCACATTTCTTTCCCAGGGAAAAGGGCCGGTCTTTGTCTCCAGGGGCTGTGGCCCTGAGTGGCCGGCTGCCTGCAAAATATCCGAACGGACGAGGATACGTCCCAGACCCAGCCTGCCCCCACCTCAAACCTGTGCTGCCCTGACAGTCCCAAGGGAACCCTACAAACTGACACCAGGAACCTGGGCTGGCCACTTTTCTTTCCCAGGAAAAAAGGGCCGGTCTTTGTCACCAGTGTCCTCTGGCCCTGAGTGGCCGGCTGCCTGCAAAATATCCAAACGGACGAGGATACATCCCAGACCCAACCTGCCCCCACCTCAAACCTGTGCTGCCCTGACAGTCCCAAGGGAACCCTACAAACTGACATCAGGAACCTGGGCTGGCCACATTTCTTTCCCAGGGAAAAGGGCCGGTCTTTGTCTCCAGGGGCTGTGGCCCTGAGTGGCCGGCTGCCTGCAAAATATCCGAACGGACGAGGATACGTCCCAGACCCAACCTGCCCCCACCTCAAACCTGTGCTGCCCTGACAGTCCCAAGGGAACCCTACAAACTGACACCAGGAACCTGGGCTGGCCACTTTTCTTTCCCAGGGAAAAGGGCTGGTCTATGTCTCCAGGGGCTGTGGCCCTGAGTGGTTGGCTGCCTGCAAAATATCCAAACGGACGAGGATACGTCCCAGACCCAACCTGCCCCCACCTCAAACCTGTGCTGCCCTGACAGTCCCAAGGGAACCCTACAAACTGACACCAGGAACCTGGGCTGGCCACTTTTCTTTCCCAGGGAAAAGGGCCGGTCTTTGTCACCAATGTCCACTGGCCCTGAGTGGCCGGCTGCCTGCAAAATATCCAAACGGACGAGGATACGTCCCAGAACCAACCTGCCCCCACCTCAAACCTGTGCCGCCCTGACAGTCCCAAGGGAACCCTACAAACTGACACCAGGAATCTGGGCTGGCCACTTTTCTTTCCCAGGGAAAAGGGCCGGTCTATGTCTCCAGGGGCCCCTGGCCCTGAGTGGCCGGCTGCCGGCAAAATATCCGAATCAAGGAGGATATGTCCCAGACCCAACCTGCCCCCGCCTCAAACCTGTGCTGCCCTGACAGTGCCAAGGGAACCCTACAAACTGACATCAGGAACCTGGGCTGGCCACATTTCTTTCCCAGGGAAAAGGGCCGGTCTTTGTCTCCAGGGGCTGTGGCCCTGAGTGGCCGGCTGCCTGCAAAATATCCAAACGGACGAGGATACGTCCCAGACCCAACCTGCCCCCACCTCAAACCTGTGCTGCCCTGACAGTCCCAAGGGAACCCTACAAACTGACACCAGGAACCTGGGCTGGCCACTTTTCTTTCCCAGGGAAAAGGGCTGGTCTATGTCTCCAGGGGCTGTGGCCCTGAGTGGTTGGCTGCCTGCAAAATATCCAAACGGACGAGGATACGTCCCAGACCCAACCTGCCCCCACCTCAAACCTGTGCTGCCCTGACAGTCCCAAGGGAACCCTACAAACTGACACCAGGAACCTGGGCTGGCCACTTTTCTTTCCCAGGGAAAAGGGCCGGTCTTTGTCACCAATGTCCACTGGCCCTGAGTGGCCGGCTGCCTGCAAAATATCCAAACGGACGAGGATACGTCCCAGAACCAACCTGCCCCCACCTCAAACCTGTGCCGCCCTGACAGTCCCAAGGGAACCCTACAAACTGACACCAGGAACCTGGGCTGGCCACTTTTCTTTCCCAGGGAAAAGGGCCGGTCTTTGTCTCCAGGGGCTGTGGCCCTGAGTGGCCGGCTGCCTGCAAAATATCCAAACGGACGAGGATACGTCCCAGACCCAACCTGCCCCCACCTCAAACCTGTGCTGCCCTGACAGTCCCAAGGGAACCCTACAAACTGACATCAGGAACCTGGGCTGGCCACATTTCTTTCCCAGGGAAAAGGGCCGGTCTTTGTCTCCAGGGGCTGTGGCCCTGAGTGGCCGGCCAGCTGCAAAATATCCGAACGGACGAGGATACGTCCCAGACCCAACCTGCCCCCACCTCAAACCTGTGCTGCCCTGACAGTCCCAAGGGAACCCTACAAACTGACATCAGGAACCTGGGCTGGCCACTTTTCTTTCCCAGGGAAAAGGGACGGTCTATGTCTCCAGGGGCTGTGGCCCTGAGTGGCCGGCTGCCTGCAAAATATCCGAACGGACGAGGATACGTCCCAGACCCAACCTGCCCCCACCTCAAACCTGTGCTGCCCTGACAGTCCCAAGGGAACCCTACAAACTGACATCAGGAACCTGGGCTGGCCACTTTTCTTTCCCAGGGAAAAGGGACGGTCTTTGTCTCCAGGGGCTGTGGCCCTGAGTGGCCGGCTGCCTGCAAAATATCCGAACGGACGAGGATACGTCCCAGACCCAACCTGCCCCCACCTCAAACCTGTGCTGCCCTGACAGTCCCAAGGGAACCCTACAAACAGACACCAGGAACCTGGGCTGGCCACATTTCTTTCCCAGGGAAAGGGCCGGTCTATGTCTCCAGGAGCTGTGGCCCTGAGTGGCCGGCTGCCAGCAAAATATCCGAACGGACGAGGATACGTCCCAGACCCAACCTGCCCCCGCCTCAAACCTATGCTGCCCTGACAGTCCCAAGGGAACCCTACAAACAGACACCAGGAACCTGGGCTGGCCACTTTTCTTTCCCAGGGAAAAGGGCCGGTCTTTGTCTCCAGGGGCTGTGGCCCTGAGTGGTTGGCTGCCTGCAAAATATCCGAACGGACGAGGATACGTCCCAGACCCAACCTGCCCCCACCTCAAACCTGTGCTGCCCTGACAGTCCCAAGGGAACCCTACAAACTGACACCAGGAACCTGGGCTGGCCACTTTTCTTTCCCAGGGAAAAGGGCCGGTCTTTGTCACCAGTGTCCTCTGGCCCTGAGTGGCCGGCTGCCTGCAAAATATCCAAACGGACGAGGATACGTCCCAGACCCAACCTGCCCCCACCTCAAACCTGTGCCGCCCTGACAGTCCCAAGGGAACCCTACAAACTGACATCAGGAACCTGGGCTGGCCACTTTTCTTTCCCAGGGAAAAGGGCCGGTCTTTGTCTCCAGGGGCTGTGGCCCTGAATGGCCGGCTACCTGCAAAATATCCGAACGGACGAGGATACGTCCCAGACCCAACCTGCCCCCACCTCAAACCTGTGCTGCCCTGACAGTCCCAAGGGAACCCTACAAACTGACACCAGGAACCTGGGCTGGCAACTTTTCTTTCCCAGGAAAAAAGGGCCGGTCTTTGTCACCAGTGTCCTCTGGCCCTGAGTGGCCAGCTGCCTGCAAAATATCCGAACGGACGAGGATACGTCTAGGACCCAACCTGCCCCCGCCTCAAACCTGTGCTGCCCTGACAGTCCCAAGGGAACCCTACAAACTGACATCAGGAACCTGGGCTGGCCACATTTCTTTCCCAGGGAAAAGGGCCGGTCTTTGTCTCCAGGGGCTGTGGCCCTGAGTGGCCGGCTGCCTGCAAAATATCCGAACGGACGAGGATACGTCCCAGACCCAACCTGCCCCCACCTCAAACCTGTGCTGCCCTGACAGTCCCAAGGGAACCCTACAAACAGACACCAGGAACCTGGGCTGGCCACTTTTCTTTCCCAGGGAAAGGGACGGTCATTGTCTCCAGGGGCCTGTGGCCCTGAGTGGCCGGCCAGCTGCAAAATATCCGAACGGACGAGGATACGTCCCAGACCCAACCTGCCCCCACCTCAAACCTGTGCTGCCCTGACAGTCCCAAGGGAACCCTACACACTGACACCAGGAACCTGGGCTGGCCACTTTTCTTTCCCAGGGAAAAGGGCCGGTCTTTGTCTCCAGGGGCCCCAGGCCCTGAATGGCCGGCTGCCTGCAAAATATCCGAACGGACGAGGATACGTCCCAGACCCAACCTGCCCCCACCTCAAACCTGGGCTGCCCTGACAGTCCCAAGGGAACCCTACAAACTGACATCAGGAACCTGGGCTGGCCACTTTTCTTTCCCAGGGAAAAGGGACGGTCTTTGTCTCCAGGGGCTGTGGCCCTGAGTGGCTGGCTGCCTGCAAAATATCCGAACGGACGAGGATACGTCCCAGA
>NW_027099370.1:53385-105141 GCF_031753505.1 Anomalospiza imberbis
GAAAGAAAAGTGGCCAGCCCACGTTCCTGATGTCAGTTTGTAGGGTTCCCTTGGGACTGTCAGGGCAGCACAGGTTTGAGGTGGGGGCAGGTTGGGTCTGGGACGTATCCTCAATCCGTTCGGATATTTTGAAGGCAGCCGGCCATTCAGGGCCAGGGGTCCCTGGAGACAAAGACCGTCCCTTTTCCCTGGGAAAGAAAAGTGGCCAGCCCAGGTTCCTGATGTCAGTTTGTAGGGTTCCCTTGGGACTGTCAGGGCAGCACAGGTTTGAGGTGGGGGCAGGTTGGGTCTGGGACGTATCCTCGTCCGTTCGGATATTTTGCAGGCAGCCGGCCACTCAGGGCCAGAGGACATTGGTGACAAAGACCGTCCCTTTTCCCTGGGAAAGAAAAGTGGCCAGCCCAGGTTCCTGATGTCAGTTTGTAGGGTTCCCTTGGGACTGTCAGGGCAGCACAGGTTTCGAGGTGGGGGCAGATTGGGTCTGGGACGTATCCTCGTCCGTTCGGATATTTTGCAGGCAGCCAACCACTCAGGGCCACAGCCCATGGAGACAAAGACTGTCCCTTTTCCCTGGGAAAGAAAAGTGGCCCAGCCCAGGTTCCTGATGTCAGTTTGTAGGGTTCCCTTGGCACTGTCAGGGCAGCACAGGTTTGAGGTCGGGGCAGGTTTGGTCTGGGACGTATCCTCGTCCGTTCGGATATTTTGCAGGCAGCCGGCCACTCAGGGGCCAGAGGACATTGGTGACAAAGACCGGCCCTTTTCCCTGGGAAAGAAAAGTGGCCAGCCCAGGTTCCTGATGTCAGTTTGTAGGGTTCCCTTGGCACTGTCAGGGCAGCACAGGTTTGAGGTGGGGGCAGGTTGGGTCTGGGACGTATCCTCATCCGTTCGGATATTTTGCAGGCAGCCGGGCCACTCAGGGCCAGAGGACATTGGTGACAAAGACCGGCCCTTTTCCCTGGGAAAGAAAAGGGCCAGCCCAGGTTCCTGATGTCAGTTTGTAGGGTTCCCTTGGCACTGTCAGGGCAGCACAGGTTTGAGGTGGGGGCAGGTTGGGTCTGGGACGTATCCTCGTCCGTTCGGATATTTTGCAGGCAGCCGGCCACTCAGGGCCACAGCCCCTGGAGACAAAGACCGGCCCTTTTCCCTGGGAAAGAAAAGTGGCCAGCCCAGGTTCCTGATGTCAGTTTGTAGGGTTCCCTTGGGGACTGTCAGGGCAGCACAGGTTTGAGGTGGGGGCAGGTTGGGTCTGGGACGTATCCTCGTCCGTTCGGATATTTTGCAGGCAGCCGGCCATTCAGGGCCAGGGGCCCCTGGAGACAAAGACCGGCCCTTTTCCCTGGGAAAGAAAAGTGGCCAGCCCAGGTTCCTGATGTCAGTTTGTAGGGTTCCCTTGGGACTGTCAGGGCAGCACAGGTTTGAGGTGGGGGCAGGTTGGGTCTGGGACATATCCTCGTCGTTCGGATATTTTGCAGGCAGCCGGCCACTCCAGGGCCACAGCTCCTGGAGACAAAGACCGGCCCTTTTCCCTGGGAAAGAAAAAGTGGCCAGCCCAGGTTCCTGGTGTCAGTTTGTAGGGTTCCTTGGGACTGTCAGGGCAGCACAGGTTTGAGGTGGGGGCAGGGTTGGGTCTGGGACGTATCCTCGTCCGTTCGGATATTTTGCAGGCAGCCGGCCACTCAGGGCCAGGGGGTCCTGGAGACAAAGACCGGCCCTTTTCCCTGGGAAAGAAAAGTGGCCAGCCCAGGTTCCTGGTGTCAGTTTGTAGGGTTCCCTTGGGACTGTCAGGGCAGCACAGGTTTGAGGTGGGGGCAGGTTGGGTCTGGGACGTATCCTCGTCCGTTCGGATATTTTGCAGGCAGCCGGCCACTCAGGGCCACAGGCCCCTGGAGACATAGGACCGGCCCTTTTCCCTGGGAAAGAAAAGTGGCCAGCCCAGGTTCCTGATGTCAGTTTGTAGGGTTCCCTTGGGACTGTCAGGGCAGCACAGGTTTGAGGTGGGGGGCAGGTTGGGTCTGGGACGTATCCTCGTCCGTTCGGATATTTTGCAGGCAGCCGGCCATTCAGGGCCAGGGGTCCCTGGAGACAAAGACCGGTCCCTTTTCCCTGGGAAAGAAAAGTGGCCAGCCCCAGGTTCCTGATGTCAGTTTGTAGGGTTCCCTTGGGGACTGTCAGGGCCAGCACAGGTTGAGGTGGGGGCAGATTGGGTCTGGGACGTATCCTCGTCCGTTCGGATATTTTGCAGGCAGCCGGCCATTCAGGGCCAGGGGCCCCCTGGAGACAAAGACCGCCCTTTTCCCTGGGAAAGAAAAGTGGCCAGCCCAGGTTCCTGATGTCAGTTTGTAGGGTTCCCTTGGGACTGTCAGGGCGGCACAGGTTTGAGGTGGGGGCAGGTTGGGTCTGGGACGTATCCTCGTCCGTTCGGATATTTTGCAGGCAGCCGGCACTCATGGCCACAGCCCCTGGAGACAAAGACCGGCCCTTTTCCTTGGGAAAGACAAGTGGCCAGCCCAGGTTCCTGATGTCAGTTTGTAGGGTTCCCTTGGGACTGTCAGGGCAGCACAGGTTTGAGGTGGGGGCAGGTTGGGTCTGGGACGTATCCTCGTCCGTTCGGATATTTTGAAGGCAGCCGGCCATTCAGGGCCAGGGGTCCCTGGAGACAAAGACCGTCCCTTTTCCCTGGGAAAGAAAAGTGGCCAGCCCAGGGTTCCTGATGTCAGTTTGTAGGGTTCCCTTGGGACTGTCAGGGCAGCACAGGTTTGAGGTGGGGGCAGGTTGGGTCTGGGACGTATCCTCGTCCGTTCGGATATTTTGCAGGCAGCCGGCCACTCAGGGCCAGAGGACATTGGTGACAAAGACCGTCCCTTTTCCCTGGGAAAAGAAAAGTGGCCAGCCCAGGTTCCTGATGTCAGTTTGTTAGGGTTCCCTTGGGGCACTGTCAGGGCAGCACAGGTTTGAGGTGGGGGCAGATTGGGTCTGGGACGTATCCTCGTCCGTTCGGATATTTTGCAGGCAGCCAACCACTCAGGGCCACAGCCCATGGAGACAAAGACTGTCCCTTTTCCCTGGGAAAGAAAAGTGGCCAGCCCAGGTTCCTGATGTCAGTTTGTAGGGTTCCCTTGGCACTGTCAGGGCAGCACAGGTTTGAGGTCGGGGCAGGTTTGGTCTGGGACGTATCCTCGTCCGTTCGGATATTTTGCAGGCAGCCGGCCACTCAGGGCCAGAGGACATTGGTGACAAAGACCGGCCCTTTTCCCTGGGAAAGAAAAGTGGCCAGCCCAGGTTCCTGATGTCAGTTTGTAGGGTTCCCTTGGCACTGTCAGGGCAGCACAGGTTTGAGGTGGGGGCAGGTTGGGTCTGGGACGTATCCTCATCCGTTCGGATATTTTGCAGGCAGCCGGCCACTCAGGGCCAGAGGACATTGGTGACAAAGACCGGCCCTTTTCCCTGGGAAAGAAAAGGGCCAGCCCAGGTTCCTGATGTCAGTTTGTAGGGTTCCCTTGGCACTGTCAGGGCAGCACAGGTTTGAGGTGGGGGCAGGTTGGGTCTGGGACGTATCCTCGTCCGTTCGGATATTTTGCAGGCAGCCGGCCACTCAGGGCCACAGCCCCTGGAGACAAAGACCGGCCCTTTTCCCTGGGAAAGAAAAGTGGCCAGCCCAGGTTCCTGATGTCAGTTTGTAGGGTTCCCTTGGGACTGTCAGGGCAGCACAGGTTTGAGGTGGGGGCAGGTTGGGTCTGGGACGTATCCTCGTCCGTTCGGATATTTTGCAGGCAGCCGGCCATTCAGGGCCAGGGGCCCCTGGAGACAAAGACCGGCCCTTTTCCCTGGGAAAGAAAAGTGGCCAGCCCAGGTTCCTGATGTCAGTTTGTAGGGTTCCCTTGGGGACTGGTCAGGGCAGCACAGGTTTGAGGTGGGGGCAGGTTGGGTCTGGGACATATCCTCGTCCGTTCGGGATATTTTGCAGGCAGCCGGCCACTCAGGGCCCACAGCTCCTGGAGACAAAGACCGGCCCTTTTCCCTGGGAAAGAAAAGTGGCCAGCCCAGGTTCCTGGTGTCAGTTTGTAGGGTTCCCTTGGGACTGTCAGGGCAGCACAGGTTTGAGGTGGGGGCAGGTTGGGTCTGGGACGTATCCTCGTCCGTTCGGATATTTTGCAGGCAGCCGGCCACTCAGGGCCAGGGGGTCCCTGGAGACAAAGACCGGCCCTTTTCCCTGGGAAAGAAAAGTGGCCAGCCCAGGTTCCTGGTGTCAGTTTGTAGGGTCCCTTGGGACTGTCAGGGCAGCACAGGTTTGAGGTGGGGGCAGGTTGGGTCTGGGACGTATCCTCGTCCGTTCGGATATTTTGCAGGCAGCCGGCCACTCAGGGCCAGAGGACATTGGTGACAAAGACCGGCCCTTTTCCCTGGGAAAGAAAAGTGGCCAGCCCAGGTTCCTGATGTCAGTTTGTAGGGTTCCCTTGGGACTGTCAGGGCAGCACAGGTTTTGAGGTGGGGGCAGGGTTGGGTCTGGGACGTATCCTCGTCCGTTCGGATATTTTGCAGGCAGCGGCCATTCAGGGCCAGGGGTCCCTGGAGACAAAGACCGTCCCTTTTCCCTGGGAAAGAAAAGTGGCCAGCCCAGGTTCCTGATGTCAGTTTGTAGGTTCCCTTGGGACTGTCAGGGCAGCACAGGTTTGAGGTGGGGGCAGATTGGGTCTGGGACGTATCCTCGTCCGTTCGGATATTTTGCAGGCAGCCGGCCATTCAGGGCCAGGGGCCCCTGGAGACAAAGACCGGCCCTTTTCCCTGGGAAAGAAAAGTGGCCAGCCCAGGTTCCTGATGTCAGTTTGTAGGGTTCCCTTGGGACTGTCAGGGCGGCACAGGTTTGAGGTGGGGGCAGGTTGGGTCTGGGACGTATCCTCGTCCGTTCGGATATTTTGCAGGCAGCCGGCCACTCATGGCCACAGCCCCTGGAGACAAAGACCGGCCCTTTTCCTTGGGAAAGACAAGTGGCCAGCCCAGGTTCCTGATGTCAGTTTGTAGGGTTCCCTGGGACTGTCAGGGCAGCACAGGTTTGAGGGTGGGGGCAGGTTGGGTCTGGGACGTATCCTCGTCCGTTCGGATATTTTGCAGGCAGCCGGCCACTCAGGGCCACAGCCCCTGGAGACAAAGACCGGCCCTTTTCCTGGGAAAGAAAAGTGGCCAGCCCAGGTTCCTGATGTCAGTTTGTAGGGTTCCCTTGGGACTGTCAGGGCAGCACAGGTTTGAGGTGGGGGCAGGTTGGGTCTGGGACGTATCCTCGTCCGTTCGGATATTTTGCAGGCAGCCGGCCACTCAGGGCCAGGGGCCCCTGGAGACAAAGACCGGCCCTTTTCCCTGGGAAAGATAAGTGGCCAGCCAGGTTCCTGATGTCAGTTTGTAGGGTTCCCTTGGGACTGTCAGGGCAGCACAGGTTTGAGGTGGGGGCAGGTTGGGTCTGGGACGTATCCTCGTCCGTTCGGATATTTTGCAGGCAGCCGGCCACTCAGGGCCACAGCTCCTGGAGACAAAGACCGGCCCTTTTCCCTGGGAAAGAAAAGTGGCCAGCCCAGGTTCCTGGTGTCAGTTTGTAGGGTTCCCTTGGGGACTGTCAGGCAGCACAGGTTTGAGGTGGGGGCAGGTTGGGGTCTGGGACGTATCCTCGTCCGTTCGGATATTTTGCAGGCAGCCGGCCATTCAGGACCAGGGGCCCCGGGAGACATACACCGGCCCTTTTCCCTGGGAAAGAAAAGTGGCCAGCCCAGGTTCCTGATGTCAGTTTGTAGGGTTCCCCTGGACTGTCAGGGCAGCACTGGTTTGAGGTGGGGGCAGGTTGGGTCTGGGACGTATCCTCGTCCGTTCGGATATTTTGCAGGCAGCCGGCCACTCAGGGCCAGGGGTCCCTGGAGACAAAGACCGGCCCTTTTCCCTGGGGAAAGAAAAAGTGGCCAGCCCAGGTTCCTGATGTCAGTTTGTAGGGTTCCCTTGGGACTGTCAGGGCAGCACAGGTTTGAGGTGGGGGGCAGGTTGGGTCTGGGACGTATCCTCGTTCCGTTCGGATATTTTGCAGGCAGCCGGCCACTCAGGGCCAGAGGACATTGGTGACAAAGACCGGCCCTTTTCCCTGGGAAAGAAAAGTGGCCAGCCCAGGTTCCTGATGTCAGTTTGTAGGATTCCCTTGGGACTGTCAGGGCAGCACAGGTTTGAGGTGGGGGCAGGTTGGGTCTGGGACGTATCCTCGTCCGTTCGGATATTTTGCAGGCAGCCGGCCACTCAGGGCCACAGGCCCCTGGAGACATAGACCGGCCCTTTTCCCCTGGGAAAGAAAAGTGGCCAGCCCAGGTTCCTGATGTCAGTTTGTAGGGTTCCCTTGGGACTGTCAGGGCAGCACAGGTTTGAGGGTGGGGGCAGGTTGGGTCTGGGACGTATCCTCGTCCGTTCGGATATTTTGCAGGCAGCCGGCCATTCAGGGCCAGGGGTCCCTGGAGACAAAGACCGTCCCTTTTCCCTGGGAAAGAAAAGTGGCCAGCCCAGGTTCCTGATGTCAGTTTGTAGGGTTCCCTTGGGACTGTCAGGGCAGCACAGGTTTGAGGTGGGGGCAGGTTGGGTCTGGGACGTATCCTCGGTCCGTTCGGATATTTTGCAGGCAGCCGGCCACTCAGGGCCAGGGGTCCCTGGAGACAAAGACCGGCCCTTTTCCCTGGGAAAGAAAAGTGGCCAGCCCAGGTTCCTGATGTCAGTTTGTAGGGTTCCCTTGGGACTGTCAGGGCAGCACAGGTTTGAGTTGGGGGCAGGTTGGGTCTGGGACGTATCCTCGTCCGTTCGGATATTTTGCAGGCAGCCGGACACTCAGGTCCAGAGGACATTGGTGACAAAGACCGTCCCTTTTCCCTGGGGAAAAAAAAGTGGCCAGCCCAGGTTCCTGGTGTCAGTTTGTAGGGTTCCCTTGGGGGACTGTCAGGGCAGCACAGGTTTGAGGTGGGGGCAGGTTGGGTCTGGGACGTATCCTCGTCCGTTCGGATATTTTGAAGGCAGCCGGCCATTCAGGGCAGGGGTCCCTGGAGACAAAGACCGTCCCTTTTCCCTGGGAAAGAAAAGTGGCCAGCCCAGGTTCCTGATGTCAGTTTGTAGGGTTCCTTGGGACTGTCAGGGCAGCACAGGTTTGAGGTGGGGGCAGGTTGGGTCTGGGACGTATCCTCGTCCGTTCGGATATTTTGCAGGCAGCCGGCCACTCAGGGCCACAGCTCCTGGAGACAAAGACCGGCCCTTTTCCCCTGGGAAAGAAAAGTGGCCAGCCCAGGTTCCTGATGTCAGTTTGTAGGGTTCCCTTGGCACTGTCAGGGCAGCACAGGTTTGAGTTGGGGGCAGGTTGGGTCTGGGACGTATCCTCGTCCGTTCGGATATTTTGCAGGCAGCCGGCCACTCAGGGCCAGAGGGACATTGGTGACAAAGACCGTCCCTTTTCCTGGGAAAGAAAAGTGGCCAGCCCAGGTTCCTGATGTCAGTTTGTAGGGTTCCCTTGGGACTGTCAGGGGCAGCACAGGTTTGAGGTGGGGGCAGATTGGGTCTGGGACGTATCCTCGTCCGTTCGGATATTTTGCAGGCAGCCAACCACTCAGGGCCACAGCCCATGGAGACAAAGACTGTCCCTTTTCCCTGGGAAAGAAAAGTGGCCAGCCCAGGTTCCTGATGTCAGTTTGTAGGGTTCCCTTGGGACTGTCAGGGCAGCACAGGTTTGAGGTCGGGGACGGTTTGGTCTGGGACGTATCCTCGTCCGTTCGGATATTTTGCAGGCCGCCAACCACTCAGGGCCACAGGCCCCTGGAGACATAGACCGGCCCTTTTCCTGGGAAAGAAAAGTGGCCAGCCCAGGTTCCTGATGTCAGTTTGTAGGGTTCCCTTGGCACTGTCAGGGCAGCACAGGTTTGAGGTGGGGGCAGGTTGGGTCTGGGGACGTATCCTCGTCCGTTCGGATATTTTGCAGGCAGCCGGCCACTCAGGGCCAGGGGTCCCTGGAGACAAAGACCGGCCCCTTTTCCTGGGAAAGAAAAGTGGCCAGCCCAGGTTCCTGATGTCAGTTTGTAGGGTTCTCTTGGCACTGTCAGGGCAGCACAGGTTTGAGGTGGGGGCAGGTTGGGTCTGGGACGTATCCTCGTCCGTTCGGATATTTTGCAGGGCAGCCGGCCACTCAGGGCCAGAGGACATTGGTGACCAAGACCGGCCCCTTTTCCCTGGGAAAGAAAAGGGCCAGCCCAGGTTCCTGATGTCAGTTTGTAGGGTTCCCTTGGCACTGTCAGGCAGCACAGGTTTGAGGTGGGGGCAGGTTGGGTCTGGGGACGTATCCTCGTCCGTTCGGATATTTTGCAGGCAGCCGGGCCACTCAGGGCCAGGTGGTCCCTGGAGACAAAGACTGTCCCTTTTCCCTGGGAAAGAAAAGTGGCCAGCCCAGGTTCCTGGTGTCAGTTTGTAGGGTTCCCTTGGGACTGTCAGGGCAGCACAGGTTTGAGGTGGGGGCAGGTTGGGTCTGGGACGTATCCTCGTCCGTTCGGATATTTTGCAGGCAGCTGGCCACTCAGGGCCACAGCCCCTGGAGACAAGGACCGGCCCTTTTCCCTGGGAAAGAAAAGTGGCCAGCCCAGGTTCCTGATGTCAGTTTGTAGGGTTCCCTTGGGACTGTCAGGGCAGCACAGGTTTGAGGTGGGGGCAGGTTGGGTCTGGGACGTATCCTCGTCCGTTCGGATATTTTGCAGGCAGCCGGCCACTCAGGGCCAGGGGTCCCTGGAGACAAAGACTGTCCCTTTTCCCTGGGAAAGAAAAGTGGCCAGCCCAGGTTCCTGATGTCAGTTTGTAGGGTTCCCTTGGCACTGTCAGGGCAGCACAGGTTTGAGTTTGGGGGCAGGTTGGGTCTGGGACGTATCCTCGTCCGTTCGGATATTTTGCAGGCAGCCGGCCACTCAGGGCCAGAGGACATTGGTGACAAAGACCGTCCCTTTTCCCTGGGAAAGAAAAGTGGCCAGCCCAGGTTCCTGATATCAGTTTGTAGGGTTCCCTTGGGACTGTCAGGGCAGCACAGGTTTGAGGTGGGGGCAGATTGGGTCTGGGACGTATCCTCGTCCGTTCGGATATTTTGCAGGGCAGCCAACCACTCAGGGCCACAGCCCATGGAGACAAAGACTGTCCCTTTTCCTGGGAAAGAAAAGTGGCCAGCCAGGTTCCTGATGTCAGTTTGTAGGGTTCCCTTGGGACTGTCAGGGCAGCACAGGTTTGAGGTCGGGGACGGTTTGGTCTGGGACGTATCCTCGTCCGTTCGGATATTTTGCAGGCCGCCAACCACTCAGGGCCACAGGCCCCTGGAGACATAGACCGGCCCTTTTCCCTGGGAAAGAAAAGTGGCCAGCCCAGGTTCCTGATGTCAGTTTGTAGGGTTCCCTTGGCACTGTCAGGGCAGCACAGGTTTGAGGTGGGGGCAGGTTGGGTCTGGGACGTATCCTCGTCCGTTCGGATATTTTGCAGGCAGCCAACCACTCAGGGCCACAGCCCCTGGAGACATTAACCTGCCTTTTCCCTGGGAAAGAAAAGTGGCCAGCCCAGGTTCCTGATGTCAGTTTGTAGGGTTCTCTTGGCACTGTCAGGGCAGCACAGGTTTGAGGTGGGGGCAGGTTGGGTCTGGGACGTATCCTCGTCCGTTCTGATATTTTGCAGGCAGCCGGCCACTCAGGGCCAGAGGACATTGGTGACCAAGACCGGCCCTTTTCCCTGGGAAAGAAAAGGGCCAGCCCAGGTTCCTGATGTCAGTTTGTAGGGTTCCCTTGGCACTGTCAGGGCAGCACAGGTTTGAGGTGGGGGCAGGTTGGGTCTGGGACGTATCCTCGTCCGTTCGGAATATTTTTGCAGGCAGCCGGCCACTCAGGGCCAGGGGTCCCTGGAGACAAAGACTGTCCCTTTTCCCTGGGAAAGAAAAGTGGCCAGCCCAGGTTCCTGGTGTCAGTTTGTAGGGTTCCCTTGGGACTGTCAGGGGCAGCACAGGTTTGAGGTGGGGGCAGGTTGGGGTCTGGGACGTATCCTCGTCCCGTTCGGATATTTTGCAGGCAGCTGGCCACTCAGGGCCACAGCCCCTGGAGACAAGGACCGGCCTTTTCCCTGGGAAAGAAAAGTGGCCATCCCAGGTTCCTGATGTCAGTTTGTAGGGTTCCCTTGGGGACTGTCAGGGCAGCACAGGTTTGAGGTGGGGGCAGGTTGGGTCTGGGACGTATCCTCGGTCCGTTCGGATATTTTGCAGGCAGCCGGCCACTCAGGGCCAGGGGTCCCTGGAGACAAAGACTGTCCCTTTTCCCTGGAAAGAAAAGTGGCCAGCCCAGGTTCCTGATGTCAGTTTGTAGGATTCCCTTGGACTGTCAGGGCAGCACAGGTTTGAGGTGGGGGCAGGTTCGGTCTGGGACGTATCCTCGTCCGTTCGGATATTTTGCAGGCAGCCGGCCATTCAGGGCCAGGGGTCCCTGGAGACAAAGACCGTCCCTTTTCCCTGGGGAAAGAAAAGTGGCCAGCCCAGGTTCCTGATGTCAGTTTGTAGGGTTCCCTTGGGACTGTCAGGGCAGCACAGGTTTGAGGTGGGGGCAGGTTGGGTCTGGGACGTATCCTCGTCCGTTCGGATATTTTGCAGGCAGCCGGCCACTCAGGGCCAGAGGACATTGGTGACAAAGACCGGCCCTTTTCCCTGGGAAAGAAAAGTGGCCAGCCCACGTTCCTGATGTCAGTTTGTAGGGTTCCCTTGGGACTGTCAGGGCAGCACAGGTTTGAGGTGGGGGCAGGTTGGGTCTGGGACGTATCCTCGTCCGTTCGGATATTTTGAAGGCAGCCGGCCATTCAGGGCCAGGGGTCCCTGGAGACAAAGACCGTCCCTTTTCCCTGGGAAAGAAAAGTGGCCAGCCCCAGGTTCCTGATGTCAGTTTGTAGGGTTCCCTTGGGACTGTCAGGGCAGCACAGGTTTGAGGTGGGGGCAGGTTGGGTCTGGGACGTATCCTCGTCCGTTCGGATATTTTTGCAGGCAGCCGGCCACTCAGGGCCAGAGGACATTGGTGACAAAGACCGTCCCCTTTTCCCTGGGAAAGAAAAGTGGCCAGCCCAGGTTCCTGATGTCAGTTTGTAGGGTTCCCTTGGGACTGTCAGGGCAGCACAGGTTTGAGGTGGGGGCAGATTGGGTCTGGGACGTATCCTCGTCCGTTCGGATATTTTGCAGGCAGCCAACCACTCAGGGCCACAGCCCATGGAGACAAAGACTGTCCCCTTTTCCCTGGGAAAGAAAAGTGGCCAGCCCAGGTTCCTGATGTCAGTTTGTAGGGTTCCCTTGGCACTGTCAGGGGCAGCACAGGTTTGAGGTCGGGGCAGGTTTGGTCTGGGACGTATCCTCGTCCGTTCGGATATTTTGCAGGCAGCCGGCCACTCAGGGCCAGAGGACATTGGTGACAAAGACCGGCCCTTTTCCCTGGGAAAGAAAAGTGGCCAGCCCAGGTTCCTGATGTCAGTTTGTAGGGTTCCCTTGGCACTGTCAGGGCAGCACAGGTTTTGAGGTGGGGGCAGGTTGGGTCTGGGACGTATCCTCGTCCGTTCGGATATTTTGCAGGCAGCCGGCCACTCAGGGCCAGAGGACATTGGTGACAAAGACCGGCCCTTTTCCCTGGGAAAGAAAAGGGCCAGCCCAGGTTCCTGATGTCAGTTTGTAGGGTTCCCTTGGGACTGTCAGGGCAGCACAGGTTTGAGGTGGGGGCAGGTTGGGTCTGGGACGTATCCTCGTCCGTTCGGATATTTTGCAGGCAGCCGGCCACTCAGGGCCACAGCCCCTGGAGACAAAGACCGGCCCTTTTCCCTGGGAAAGAAAAGTGGCCAGCCCAGGTTCCTGATGTCAGTTTGTAGGGTTCCCTTGGGACTGTCAGGGCAGCACAGGTTTGAGGTGGGGGCAGGTTGGGTCTGGGACGTATCCTCGTCCGTTCGGATATTTTGCAGGCAGCCGGCCATTCAGGGCCAGGGGCCCCTGGAGACAAAGACCGCCCCTTTTCCCTGGGAAAGAAAAGTGGCCAGCCCAGGTTCCTGATGTCAGTTTGTAGGGTTTCCCTTGGGACTGTCAGGGCAGCACAGGTTTGAGGTGGGGGCAGGTTGGGTCTGGGACATATCCTCGTCCGTTCGGATATTTTGCAGGCAGCCGGCCACTCAGGGCCACAGCTCCTGGAGACAAAGACCGGCCCTTTTCCCTGGGAAAGAAAAGTGGCCAGCCCAGGTTCCTGGTGTCAGTTTGTAGGGTTCCCTTGGGACTGTCAGGGCAGCACAGGTTTGAGGTGGGGGCAGGTTGGGTCTGGGACGTATCCTCGTCCGTTCGGATATTTTGCAGGCAGCCGGCCATTCAGGACCAGGGGCCCCGGGAGACAAAGACCGGCCCTTTTCCTGGGAAAGAAAAGTGGCCAGCCCAGGTTCCTGATGTCAGTTTGTATGGTTCCCCCTGGACTGTCAGGGCAGCACAGGTTTGAGGTGGGGGCAGGTTGGGTCTGGGACGTATCCTCGTCCGTTCGGATATTTTGCAGGCAGCCGGCCACTCAGGGCCAGAGGACATTGGTGACAAAGACCGCCCTTTTCCCTGGGAAAGAAAAGTGGCCAGCCCAGGTTCCTGATGTCAGTTTGTAGGGTTCCCTTGGGACTGTCAGGGCAGCACAGGTTTGAGGTGGGGGCAGGTTGGGTCTGGGACGTATCCTCGTCCGTTCGGATATTTTGCAGGCAGCCAACCACTCAGGGCCACAGCCCATGGAGACATAGACCGGCCCTTTTCCTGGGAAAGAAAAGTGGCCAGCCCAGGTTCCTGATGTCAGTTTGTAGGGTTCCCTTGGCACTGTCAGGGCAGCACAGGTTTGAGGTCGGGGCAGGTTGGGTCTGGGACGTATCCCTCGTCCGTTCGGATATTTTGCAGGCAGCCGGCCACTCAGGGCCAGAGGACATTGGTGACAAAGACCGGCCCTTTTCCCTGGGAAAGAAAAGTGGGCCAGCCCAGTTCCTGATGTCAGTTTGTAGGGTTCCCTTGGCACTGTCAGGGCAGCACAGGTTTGAGGTGGGGGCAGGTTGGGTCTGGGACGTATCCTCGTCCGTTCGGATATTTTGCAGGCAGCCGGCCACTCAGGGCCAGAGGACATTGGTGACCAAGACCGGCCCTTTTCCCTGGGAAAGAAAAGGGGCCAGCCCAGGTTCCTGATGTCAGTTTGTAGGGTTCCCTTGGCACTGTCAGGGCAAGCACAGGTTTGAGGTGGGGGCAGGTTGGGTCTGGGACGTATCCTCGTCCGTTCGGATATTTTGCAGGCAGCCGGCCACTCAGGGCCACAGGCCCCTGGAGACAAAGACCGTCCCTTTTCCCTGGGAAAGAAAAGTGGCCAGCCCAGGTTCCTGATGTCAGTTTGTAGGGTTTCCCTTGGGACTGTCAGGGCAGCACAGGTTTGAGGTGGGGGCAGATTGGGTCTGGGACGTATCCTCGTCCGTTCGGATATTTTGCAGGCAGCCAACCACTCAGGGCCACAGCCCATGGAGACATAGACCGGCCCTTTTCCCTGGGAAAGAAAAGTGGCCAGCCCAGGTTCCTGATGTCAGTTTGTAGGGTTCCCTTGGGACTGTCAGGGCGCACAGGTTTGAGGTGGGGGCAGGTTGGGTCTGGGACGTATCCTCGTCCGTTCGGATATTTTGCAGGCAGCCGGCCACTCATGGCCACAGCCCCTGGAGACATAGACCGGCCCTTTTCCTTGGGAAAGACAAGTGGCCAGCCCAGGTTCCTGATGTCAGTTTGTAGGGTTCCCTTGGGACTGTCAGGGCAGCACAGGTTTGAGGTGGGGGCAGGTTGGGTCTGGGACGTATCCTCGTCCGTTCGGATATTTTGCAGGCAGCCGGCCACTCAGGGCCACAGCCCCTGGAGACAAAGACCGCCCTTTTCCCTGGGAAAGAAAAGTGGCCAGCCCAGGTTCCTGATGTCAGTTTGTAGGTTCCCTTGGGACTGTCAGGGCAGCACAGGTTTGAGGTGGGGGCAGGTTGGGTCTGGGACGTATCCTCGTCCGTTCGGATATTTTGCAGGCAGCCGGCCACTCAGGGCCAGGGGCCCCTGGAGACAAAGACCGGCCCTTTTCCCTGGGAAAGAAAAGTGGCCAGCCCAGGTTCCTGATGTCAGTTTGTAGGGTTCCCTTGGGACTGTCAGGGCAGCACAGGTTTGAGGTGGGGGCAGGTTGGGTCTGGGACGTATCCTCGTCCGTTCGATATTTTGGCAGGCAGCCGGCCACTCAGGGCCACAGCTCCTGGAGACAAAGACCGGCCCTTTTCCCTGGGAAAGAAAAGTGGCCAGCCCAGGTTCCTGGTGTCAGTTTGTAGGGTTCCCTTGGGACTGTCAGGGCAGCACAGGTTTGAGGTGGGGGCAGGTTGGGTCTGGGACGTATCCTCGTCCGTTCGGATATTTTGCAGGCAGCCGGGCCATTCAGGACCAGGGGCCCCGGGAGACAAAGACCGGCCCTTTTCCCTGGAAAGAAAAGTGGCCAGCCCAGGTTCCTGATGTCAGTTTGTAGGGTTCCCCCTGGACTGTCAGGGCAGCACTGGTTTGAGGTGGGGGCAGGTTGGGTCTGGGACGTATCCTCGTCCGTTCGGATATTTTGCAGGCAGCCGGCCACTCAGGGCCAGGGGTCCCTGGAGACAAAGACCGTCCCTTTTCCCTGGGAAAGAAAAAGTGGCCAGCCCAGGTTCCTGATGTCAGTTTGTAGGGTTCCCTTGGGACTGTCAGGGCAGCACAGGTTTGAGGTGGGGGCAGGTTGGGTCTGGGACGTATCCTCGTCCGTTCGGATATTTTGCAGGCAGCCGGCCCACTCAGGGCCAGAGGACATTGGTGACAAAGACCGGCCCTTTTCCCTGGGAAAGAAAAGTGGCCAGCCCAGGTTCCTGATGTCAGTTTGTAGGATTCCCTTGGACTGTCAGGGCAGCACAGGTTTGAGGTGGGGGCAGGTTGGGTCTGGGACGTATCCTCGTCCGTTCGGATATTTTGCAGGCAGCCGGCCACTCAGGGCCACAGGCCACTGGAGACATAGACCGGCCCTTTTCCCTGGGAAAGAAAAGTGGCCAGCCCAGGTTCCTGATGTCAGTTTGTAGGGTTCCCTTGGGACTGTCAGGGCAGCACAGGTTTGAGGTGGGGGCAGGTTGGGTCTGGGACGTATCCTCGTCCGTTCGGATATTTTGCAGGCAGCCGGCCCATTCAGGGCCAGGGGTCCCTGGAGACAAAGACCGTCCCTTTTCCCCTGGGAAAGAAAAGTGGCCAGCCCAGGTTCCTGATGTCAGTTTGTAGGGTTCCCTGGGACTGTCAGGGCAGCACAGGTTTGAGGTGGGGGCAGGTTGGGTCTGGGACGTATCCTCGTCCGTTCGGATATTTTGCAGGGCAGCCGGCCACTCAGGGCCACAGCCCCTGGAGACAAAGACCGTCCCCTTTTCCCTGGGAAAGAAAAGTGGCCAGCCCAGGTTCCTGATGTCACTTTGTAGGGTTCCCTTGGGACTGTCAGGGGCAGCACAGGTTTGAGTTGGGGGCAGGTTGGGTCTGGGACGTATCCTCGTCCGTTCGGATATTTTGCAGGCAGCCGGACACTCAGGTCCAGAGGACATTGGTGACAAAGACCGTCCCTTTTCCCCTGGGAAAAAAAAGTGGCCAGCCCAGGTTCCTGGTGTCAGTTTGTAGGGTTCCCTTGGGACTGTCAGGGCAGCACAGGTTTGAGGTGGGGGCAGGTTGGGTCTGGGACGTATCCTCGTCCGTTCGGATATTTTGCAGGGCAGCCGGCCCATTCAGGGCCAGGGGTCCCTGGAGACAAAGACCGTCCCTTTTCCCTGGGAAAGAAAAGTGGCCAGCCCAGGTTCCTGATGTCAGTTTGTAGGGTTCCCTTGGGACTGTCAGGGCAGCACAGGTTTGATGGTGGGGGCAGGTTGGGTCTGGGACGTATCCTCGTCCGTTCGGATATTTTGCAGGCAGCCGGCCACTCAGGGCCAGAGGACATTGGTGACAAAGACCGGCCCTTTTCCCTGGGAAAGAAAAGGGCCAGCCCAGGTTCCTGATGTCAGTTTGTAGGGTTCCCTTGGCACTGTCAGGGCAGCACAGGTTTGAGGTGGGGGCAGGTTGGGTCTGGGACGTATCCTCGTCCGTTCGGATATTTTGCAGGCAGCCGGCCACTCAGGGCCACAGGCCCCTGGAGACATAGACCGGCCCTTTTCCCTGGGAAAGAAAAGTGGCCAGCCCAGGTTCCTGATGTCAGTTTGTAGGGTTCCCTTGGGACTGTCAGGGCAGCACAGGTTTGAGGTGGGGGCAGGTTGGGTCTGGGACATATCCTCGTCCGTTCGGATATTTTGCAGGCAGCCGGCCACTCATGGCCACAGCCCCTGGAGACAAAGACCGGCCCTTTTCCCTGTGAAAGAAAAGTTGCCAGCCCAGGTTCCTGATGTCAGTTTGTAGGGTTCCCTTGGGACTGTCAGGGCAGCACAGGTTTGAGGTGGGGGCAGGTTGGGTCTGGGACGTATCCTCGTCCGTTCGGATATTTTGCAGGCAGCCGGCCACTCAGGGCCACAGCCCCTGGAGACAAAGACCGGCCCTTTTCCCTGGGAAAGAAAAGTGGCCAGCCCAGGTTCCTGATGTCAGTTTGTAGGGTTTCCCTTGGGACTGTCAGGGCAGCACAGGTTTGAGGTGGGGGCAGGTTGGGTCTGGGACATATCCTCGTCCGTTCGGATATTTTGCAGGCAGCCGGCCATTCAGGGCCAGGGGCCCCTGGAGACAAAGACCGGCCCTTTTCCCTGGGAAAGAAAAGTGGCCAGCCCAGGTTCCTGATGTCAGTTTGTAGGGTTCCCCCTGGACTGTCAGGGCAGCACAGGTTTGAGGTGGGGGCAGGTTGGGTCTGGGACGTATCCTCGTCCGTTCGGATATTTTGCAGGCAGCCGGCCACTCAGGGCCACAGCTCCTGGAGACAAAGACCGGCCCTTTTCCCTGGGAAAGAAAAGTGGCCAGCCCAGGTTCCTGGTGTCAGTTTGTAGGGTTCCCTTGGGACTGTCAGGGCAGCACAGGTTTGAGGTGGGGGCAGGTTGGGTCTGGGACGTATCCTCGTCCGTTCGGATATTTTGCAGGCAGCCGGCCATTCAGGACCAGGGGGCCCCGGGAGACAAAGACCGCCCTTTTCCCTGGGAAAGAAAAGTGGCCAGCCCCAGGTTCTGATGTCAGTTTGTAGGGTTCCCCCTGGACTGTCAGGGCAGCACAGGTTTGAGGTCGGGGCAGGTTGGGTCTGGGACGTATCCTCGTCCGTTCGGATATTTTGCAGGCAGCCGGCCACTCAGGGCCAGAGGACATTGGTGACAAAGACCGGCCCTTTTCCCTGGGAAAGAAAAGTGGCAGCCCAGGTTCCTGATGTCAGTTTGTAGGGTTCCCTTGGGACTGTCAGGGCAGCACAGGTTTTGAGGTGGGGGCAGGTTGTGGTCTGGGACGTATCCTCGTCCGTTCGGATATTTTGCAGGCAGCCGGCCACTCAGGGCCAGAGGACATTGGTGACAAAGACCGGCCCTTTTCCCTGGGAAAGAAAAGTGGCCAGCCCAGGTTCCTGATGTCAGTTTGTAGGATTCCCTTGGGACTGTCAGGGCAGCACAGGTTTGAGGTGGGGGCAGGTTGGGTCTTGGGACGTATCCTCGTCCGTTCGGATATTTTGCAGGCAGCCGGCCACTCAGGGCCACAGGCCCCTGGAGACATAGACCGGCAGAAAAGTGGCCAGCCCAGGTTCCTGATGTCAGTTTGTAGGGTTCCCTTGGGACTGTCAGGGCAGCACAGGTTTGAGGTGGGGGCAGGTTGGGTCTGGGACGTATCCTCGTCCGTTCGGATATTTTGCAGGCAGCCGGCCATTCAGGGCCAGGGGTCCCTGGAGACAAAGGACCGTCCCTTTTCCCTGGGAAAGAAAAGTGGCCAGCCCAGGTTCCTGATGTCAGTTTGTAGGGTTCCCTTGGGACTGTCAGGGCAGCACAGGTTTGAGGTGGGGGCAGGTTGGGTCTGGGACGTATCCTCGTCCGTTCGGATATTTTGCAGGCAGCCGGCCACTCAGGGCCAGGGGTCCCTGGAGACAAAGACCGTCCCTTTTCCCTGGGAAAGAAAAGTGGCCAGCCCAGGTTCCTGATGTCAGTTTGTAGGGTTCCCTTGGGACTGTCAGGGCAGCACAGGTTTGAGGTGGGGGCAGGTTGGGTCTGGGACGTATCCTCGTCCGTTCGGATATTTTGCAGGCAGCCGGACACTCAGGTCCAGAGGACATTGGTGACAAAGACCGTCCCTTTTCCCTGGGAAAAAAAAGTGGCCAGCCCAGGTTTCCTGGTGTCAGTTTGTAGGGTTCCCTTGGGACTGTCAGGGCAGCACAGGTTTGAGGTGGGGGCAGGTTGGGTCTGGGACGTATCCTCGTCCGTTCGGATATTTTGAAGGCAGCCGGCCATTCAGGGCCAGGGGTCCCTGGAGACAAAGACCGTCCCTTTTCCCTGGGAAAGAAAAGTGGCCAGCCCAGGTTCCTGATGTCAGTTTGTAGGGTTCCTTGGGACTGTCAGGGCAGCACAGGTTTGAGGTGGGGGCAGGTTGGTCTGGGACGTATCCTCGTCCGTTCGGATATTTTGCAGGCAGCCGGCCACTCAGGGCCACAGCCCCTGGAGACAAAGACCGGCCCTTTTCCCTGGGAAAGAAAAGTGGCCAGCCCAGGTTCCTGATGTCAGTTTGTAGGGTTCCCTTGGGACTGTCAGGGCAGCACAGGTTTGAGGTGGGGGCAGGTTGGGTCTGGGACGTATCCTCGTCCGTTCGGATATTTTGCAGGCAGCCGGCCACTCAGGGCCACAGGCCCCTGGAGACATAGAGCGGCCCTTTTCCCTGGGAAAGAAAAGTGGCCAGCCCAGGTTCCTGGTGTCAGTTTGTAGGGTTCCCTTGGGACTGTCAGGGCAGCACAGGTTTGAGGTGGGGGCAGGTTGGGTCTGGGACGTATCCTCGTCCGTTCGGATATTTTGCAGGCAGCCAACCACTCAGGGCCACAGCCCATGGAGACAAAGACTGTCCCTTTTCCCTGGGAAAGAAAAGTGGCCAGCCCAGGTTCCTGATGTCAGTTTGTAGGGTTCCCTTGGCACTGTCAGGGCAGCACAGGTTTGAGGTCGGGGCAGGTTGGGGTCTGGGACGTATCCTCGTCCGTTCGGATATTTTGCAGGCAGCCGGCCACTCAGGGCCAGAGGACATTGGTGACAAAGACCGGCCCTTTTCCCTGGAAAGAAAAGTGGCCAGCCCAGGTTCCTGATGTCAGTTTGTAGGGTTCCCTTGGCACTGTCAGGGCAGCACAGGTTTGAGGTGGGGGCAGGTTGGGTCTGGGACGTATCCTCGTCCGTTCGGATATTTTGCAGGCAGCCGGCCACTCAGGGCCAGAGGACATTGGTGACAAAGACCGGCCCTTTTCCCTGGGAAAGAAAAGGGCCAGCCCAGGTTCCTGATGTCAGTTTGTAGGGTTCCCTTGGCACTGTCAGGGCAGCACAGGTTTGAGGTGGGGGCAGGTTGGGTCTGGGACGTATCCTCGTCCGTTCGGATATTTTGCAGGCAGCCGGCCACTCAGGGCCACAGGCCCCTGGAGACATAGACCGGCCCTTTTCCCTGGGAAAGAAAAGTGGCCAGCCCAGGTTCCTGATGTCAGTTTGTAGGGTTCCCTTGGGACTGTCAGGGCAGCACAGGTTTGAGGTGGGGGCAGGTTGGGTCTGGGACGTATCCTCGTCCGTTCGGATATTTTGCAGGCAGCCGGCCATTCAGGGCCACAGGCCCCTGGAGACAAAGACCGGCCCTTTTCCCTGGGAAAGAAAAGTGGCCAGCCCAGGTTCCTGATGTCAGTTTGTAGGGTTCCCCCTGGACTGTCAGGGCAGCACAGGTTTGAGGTGGGGGCAGGTTGGGTCTGGGACGTATCCTCGTCCGTTCGGATATTTTGCAGGCAGCCGGCCACTCAGGGCCAGAGGACATTGGTGAAAAAGACCGGCCCTTTTCCCTGGGAAAGAAAAGTGGCCAGCCCAGGTTCCTGATGTCAGTTTGTAGGGTTCCCTTGGGACTGTCAGGGCAGCACAGGTTTGAGGTGGGGGCAGGTTGGGTCTGGGACGTATCCTCGTCCGTTCGGATATTTTGCAGGCAGCCGGCCACTCAGGGCCAGGGGTCCCTGGAGACAAAGACCGGCCCTTTTCCATGGGAAAGAAAAGTGGCCAGCCCAGGTTCCTGGTGTCAGTTTGTAGGGTTCCCTTGGGACTGTCAGGGCAGCACAGGTTTGAGGTGGGGGCAGGTTGGGTCTGGGACGTATCCTCGTCCGTTCGGATATTTGCAGGCAGCCGGCCACTCAGGGCCACAGGCCCCTGGAGACATAGACCGGCCCTTTTCCCTGGGAAAGAAAAGTGGCCAGCCCACGTTCCTGATGTCAGTTTGTAGGGTTCCCTTGGCACTGTCAGGGCAGCACAGGTTTGAGGTGGGGGCAGGTTGGGTCTGGGACGTATCCTCGTCCGTTCGGATATTTTGCAGGCAGCCGGCCATTCAGGGCCAGGGGTCCCTGGAGACAAAGACCGTCCCTTTTCCCTGGGAAAGAAAAGTGGCCAGCCCAGGTTCCTGATGTCAGTTTGTAGGGTTCCCTTGGGACTGTCAGGGCAGCACAGGTTTGAGGTGGGGGCAGATTGGGTCTGGGACGTATCCTCGTCCGTTCGGATATTTTGCAGGCAGCCAACCACTCAGGGCCACAGCCCATGGAGACATAGACCGGCCCTTTTCCCTGGAAAGAAAAGTGGCCAGCCCAGGTTCCTGATGTCAGTTTGTAGGGTTCCCTTGGGGACTGTCAGGGCGGCACAGGTTTGAGGTGGGGGCAGGTTGGGTCTGGACGTATCCTCGTCCGTTCGGATATTTTGCAGGCAGCCGGCCACTCATGGCCACAGCCCCTGGAGACAAGACCGGCCCTTTTCCTTGGGAAAGACAAGTGGCCAGCCCAGGTTCCTGATGTCAGTTTGTAGGGTTCCCTTGGGACTGTCAGGGCAGCACAGGTTTGAGGTGGGGGCAGGTTGGGTCTGGGACGTATCCTCGTCCGTTCGGATATTTTGCAGGCAGCGGCCACTCAGGGCCACAGCCCCTGGAGACAAAGACCGGCCCTTTTCCCTGGGAAAGAAAAGTGGCCAGCCCACGTTCCTGATGTCAGTTTGTAGGGTTCCCTTGGGACTGTCAGGGCAGCACAGGTTTGAGGTGGGGGCAGGTTGGGTTTGGGACGTATCCTCGTCCGTTCGGATATTTTGCAGGCAGCCGGCCACTCAGGGCCAGGGGCCCCTGGAGACAAAGACCGGCCCTTTTCCCTGGGAAAGAAAAGTGGCCAGCCCAGGTTCCTGATGTCAGTTTGTAGGGTTCCCTTGGGACTGTCAGGGCAGCACAGGTTTGAGGTGGGGGCAGGTTGGGTCTGGGACATATCCTCGTCCGTTCGGATATTTTGCAGGCAGCCGGCCACTCAGGGCCACAGCTCCTGGAGACAAAGACCGGCCCTTTTCCCTGGGAAAGAAAAGTGGCCAGCCCAGGTTCCTGTGTCAGTTTGTAGGGTTCCCTTGGGACTGTCAGGGCAGCACAGGTTTGAGGTGGGGGCAGGTTGGGTCTGGGACGTATCCTCGTCCGTTCGGATATTTTGCAGGCAGCCGGCCATTCAGGGCCAGGGGCCCCGGGAGACAAAGACCGGCCCTTTTCCCTGGAAAGAAAAGTGGCCAGCCCAGGTTCCTGATGTCAGTTTGTAGGGTTCCCCCCTGGACTGTCAGGGCAGCACTGGTTTGAGGTGGGGGCAGGTTGGGTCTGGGACGTATCCTCGTCCGTTCGGATATTTTGCAGGCAGCCGGCCACTCAGGGCTAGGGGTCCCTGGAGACAAAGACTGGCCCTTTTCCCTGGGAAAGAAAAGTGGCCAGCCCAGGTTCCTGATGTCAGTTTGTAGGTTCCCTTGGGACTGTCAGGGCAGCACAGGTTTGAGGTGGGGGCAGGTTGGGTCTGGACGTATCCTCGTCCGTTCGGATATTTGCAGGCAGCCGGCCACTCAGGGCCAGAGGACATTGGTGACAAAGACCGGCCTTTTCCCTGGGAAAGAAAAGTGGCCAGCCCAGGTTCCTGATGTCAGTTTGTAGGATTCCCTTGGGACTGTCAGGGCAGCACAGGTTTGAGGTGGGGGCAGGTTGGGTCTGGGACGTATCCTCGTCCGTTCGGATATTTGCAGGCAGCCGGCCACTCAGGGCCACAGGCCCCTGGAGACATAGACCGGCCCTTTTCCCTGGGAAAGAAAAGTGGCCAGCCCAGGTTCCTGATGTCAGTTTGTAGGGTTCCCTTGGGACTGTCAGGGCAGCACAGGTTTGAGGTGGGGGCAGGTTGGGTCTGGGACGTATCCTCGTCCGTTCGGATATTTTGCAGGCAGCCGGCCATTCAGGGCCAGGGGTCCCTGGAGACAAAGACCGTCCCTTTTCCCTGGGAAAGAAAAGTGGCCAGCCCAGGTTCCTGATGTCAGTTTGTAGGGTTCCCTTGGGACTGTCAGGGCAGCACAGGTTTGAGGTGGGGGCAGGTTGGGTCTGGGACGTATCCTCGTCCGTTCGGATATTTGCAGGCAGCCGGCCACTCAGGGCCAGGGGTCCCTGGAGACAAAGACCGTCCCTTTTCCCTGGGAAAGAAAAGTGGCCAGCCCAGGTTCCTGATGTCAGTTTGTAGGGTTCCCTTGGGACTGTCAGGGCGGCACAGGTTTGAGGTGGGGGCAGGTTGGGTCTGGGACGTATCCTCGTCCGTCCGGATATTTTGCAGGCAGCCAACCACTCAGGGCCACAGCCCATGGAGACATAGACCGGCCCTTTTCCCTGGGAAAGAAAAGTGGCCAGCCCAGGTTCCTGATGTCAGTTTGTAGGGTTCCCTTGGGACTGTCAGGGCGGCACAGGTTTGAGGTGGGGGCAGGTTGGGTCTGGGACATATCCTCGTCCGTTCGGATATTTTGCAGGGTGCCGGCAACTCATGGCCACAGCCCCTGGAGACAAAGACCGGCCCTTTTCCCTGGGAAAGAAAAGTTGCCAGCCCAGGTTCCTGATGTCAGTTTGTAGGGTTCCCTTGGGACTGTCAGGGCAGCACAGGTTTGAGGTGGGGGCAGGTTGGGTCTGGGACGTATCCTCGTCCGTTCGGATATTTTGCAGGCAGCCGGCCACTCAGGGCCACAGCCCCTGGAGACAAAGACCGGCCCTTTTCCCTGGGAAAGAAAAGTGGCCAGCCCAGGTTCCTGATGTCAGTTTGTAGGGTTCCCTTGGGACTGTCAGGGCAGCACAGGTTTGAGGTGGGGGCAGATTGGGTCTGGGACGTATCCTCGTCCGTTCGGATATTTTGCAGGCAGCCGGCCACTCAGGGCCAGGGGCCCCTGGAGACAAAGACCGGCCCTTTTCCCTGGGAAAGAAAAGTGGCCAGCCCAGGTTCCTGATGTCAGTTTGTAGGGTTCCCTTCGGACTGTCAGGGCGGCACAGGTTTGAGGTGGGGGCAGGTTGGGTCTGGGACATATCCTCGTCCGTTCGGATATTTTGCAGGCAGCCGGCCACTCAGGGCCACAGCTCCTGGAGACAAAGACCGGCCCTTTTCCTTGGGAAAGAAAAGTGGCCAGCCCAGGTTCCTGGTGTCAGTTTTTAGGGTTCCCTTGGGACTGTCAGGGCAGCACAGGTTTGAGGTGGGGGCAGGTTGGGTCTGGGACGTATCCTCGTCCGTTCGGATATTTTGCAGGCAGCCGGCCATTCAGGGCCAGGGGTCCCTGGAGACAAAGACCGTCCCTTTTCCCTGGGAAAGAAAAGTGGCCAGCCCAGGTTCCTGATGTCAGTTTGTAGGGTTCCCTTGGCACTGTCAGGGCAGCACAGGTTTGAGGTGGGGGCAGGTTGGGTCTGGGACGTATCCTCGTCCGTTCGGATATTTTGCAGGCAGCCGGCCACTCAGGGCCAGAGGACATTGGTGACAAAGACCGGCCCTTTTCCCTGGGAAAGAAAAGTGGCCAGCCCAGGTTCCTGATGTCAGTTTGTAGGGTTCCCTTGGGACTGTCAGGGAGGCACAGGTTTGAGGTGGGGGCAGGTTGGGTCTGGGACATATCCTCGTCCGTTCGGATATTTTGCAGGCAGCTGGCCACTCAGGGCCACAGGCCCCTGGAGACATAGACCTGCCCTTTTCCCTGGGAAAGAAAAGTGGCCAGCCCAGGTTCCTGATGTCAGTTTGTAGGGTTCCCTTGGGACTGTCAGGGCGGCACAGGTTTGAGGTGGGGGCAGGTTGGGTCTGGGACGTATCCTCGTCCGTTCGGATATTTTGCAGCTAGCCGGCCACTCAGGGCCACAGGGCCCTGAAGGCAAAGACCGGCCCTTTTCCCTGGGAAAGAAAAGTGGCCAGCCCAGGTTCCTGGTGTCAGTTTGTAGGGTTCCCTTGGGACTGTCAGGGCAGCACAGGTTTGAGGTGAGGGCAGGTTGGGTCTGGGACGTATCCTCGTCCGTTCGGATATTTTGCAGGCAGCCGGCCACTCAGGGCCACAGCCCCTGGAGACAAAGACCGGCCCTTTTCCTTGGGAAAGACAAGTTGCCAGCCCAGGTTCCTGATGTCAGTTTGTAGGGTTCCCTTGGGACTGTCAGGGCAGCACAGGTTTGAGGTGGGGGCAGGTTGGGTCTGGGACATATCCTCGTCCGTTCGGATATTTTGCAGGCAGCCGGCCACTCAGGGCCAGAGGACATTGGTGACAAAGACCGGCCCTTTTCCCTGGGAAAGAAAAGTGGCCAGCCCAGGTTCCTGATGTCAGTTTGTAGGGTTCCCTTGGGACTGTCAGGGCAGCACAGGTGGGGGCAGGTGGGGTCTGGGACGTATCCTCGTCCGTTCGGATATTTTGCAGGCAGCCGGCCACTCAGGGCCAGAGGACATTGGTGACAAAGACCGGCCCTTTTCCCTGGGAAAGAAAAGTGGCCAGCCCACGTTCCTGATGTCAGTTTGTAGGGTTCCCTTGGGACTGTCAGGGCGGCACAGGTTTGAGGTGGGGGCAGGTTGGGTCTGGGACATATCCTCGTCCGTTTGGATATTTTGCAGGCAGCTGGCCACTCAGGGCCACAGGCCCCTGGAGACAAAGACCGGCCCTTTTCCCTGGGAAAGAAAAGTGGCCAGCCCAGGTTCCTGGTGTCAGTTTGTAGGGTTCCCTTGGGACTGTCAGAGCGGCACAGGTTTGAGGTGGGGGCAGGGCTGTTCTGGGACGTATCCTCGTCCGTTCGGATATTTTGCAGGCAGCCGGCCACTCAGGGCCACAGCCGCTGGAGACAAAGACCGGCCCTTTACCTGGGAAAGAAATGTTGCCAGCCCAGGTTCCTGATGTCAGTTTGTAGGGTTCCCTTGGAACTGTCAGGGCAGCACAGGTTTGAGGTGGGGGCAGGTTGGGTCTGGGACGTATCCTCGTCCGTTCGGATATTTTGCAGGCAGCCGGCCACTCAGGGCCAGAGGACATTGGTGACAAAGACCGGCCCTTTTCCCTGGGAAAGAAAAGTGGCCAGCCCAGGTCCCTGGTGTCAGTTTGTAGGGTTCCCTTGGGACTGTCAGGGCGGCACAGGTTTGAGGTGGGGGCAGGGCTGGTCTGGGACGTATCCTCGTCCGTTCGGATATTTTGCAGGCAGCCGGCCACTCAGGGCCACAGGCCCCTGGAGACATAGACCGGCCCTTTTCCCTGGGAAAGAAAAGTGGCCAGCCCAGGTTCCTGATGTCAGTTTGTAGGGTTCCCTTGGGACTGTCAGGGCAGCACAGGTTTGAGGTGGGGGCAGGTTGGGTCTGGGACATATCCTCGTCCGTTCGGATATTTTGCAGGCAGCCGGCCACTCATGGCCACAGCCCCTGGAGACAAAGACCGGCCCTTTTCCTTGGGAAAGACAAGTTGCCAGCCCAGGTTCCTGATGTCAGTTTGTAGGGTTCCCTTGGGACTGTCAGGGCAGCACAGGTTTGAGGTGGGGGCAGGTTGGGTCTGGGACGTATCCTCGTCCGTTCGGATATTTTGCAGGCAGCCGGCCACTCAGGGCCACAGCCCCTGGAGACAAAGACCGGCCCTTTTCCCTGGGAAAGAAAAGTGGCCAGCCCAGGTTCCTGATGTCAGTTTGTAGGGTTCCCTTGGGACTGTCAGGGCAGCACAGGTTTGAGGTGGGGGCAGGTTGGGTCTGGGACGTATCCTCGTCCGTTCGGATATTTTGCAGGCAGCCGGCCATTCAGGGCCAGGGGTCCCTGGAGACAAAGACCGTCCCTTTTCCCTGGGAAAGAAAAGTGGCCAGCCCAGGTTCCTGATGTCAGTTTGTAGGGTTCCCCCTGGACTGTCAGGGCAGCACAGGTTTGAGGTGGGGGCAGGTTGGGTCTGGGACGTATCCTCGTCCGTTCGGATATTTTGCAGGCAGCCGGCCATTCAGGACCAGGGGCCCCTGGAGACAAAGACCGTCCCTTTTCCCTGGGAAAGAAAAGTGGCCAGCCCAGGTTCCTGATGTCAGTTTGTAGGGTTCCCTTGGCACTGTCAGGGCAGCACAGGTTTGAGGTGGGGGCAGGTTGGGTCTGGGACGTATCCTCGTCCGTTCAGATATTTTGCAGGCAGCCGGCCACTCAGGGCCAGAGGACATTGGTGACAAAGACCGGCCCTTTTCCCTGGGAAAGAAAAGTGGCCAGCCCAGGTTCCTGATGTCAGTTTGTAGGGTTCCCTTGGCACTGTCAGGGCAGCACAGGTTTGAGGTCGGGGCAGGTTGGGTCTGGGACGTATCCTCGTCCGTTCGGATATTTTGCAGGCAGCCGGCCACTCAGGGCCAGAGGACATTGGTGACAAAGACCGGCCCTTTTCCCTGGGAAAGAAAAGTGGCCAGCCCAGGTTCCTGATGTCAGTTTGTAGGGTTCCCTTGGGACTGTCAGGGAGGCACAGGTTTGAGGTGGGGGCAGGTTGGGTCTGGGACATATCCTCGTCCGTTCGGATATTTTGCAGGCAGCTGGCCACTCAGGGCCACAGGCCCCTGGAGACATAGACCTGCCCTTTTCCCTGGGAAAGAAAAGTGGCCAGCCCAGGTTCCTGATGTCAGTTTGTAGGGTTCCCTTGGGACTGTCAGGGCGGCACAGGTTTGAGGTGGGGGCAGGTTGGGTCTGGGACGTATCCTCGTCCGTTCGGATATTTTGCAGCTAGCCGGCCACTCAGGGCCAGGGGTCCCTGAAGGCAAAGACCGGCCCTTTTCCCTGGGAAAGAAAAGTGGCCAGCCCAGGTTCCTGGTGTCAGTTTGTAGGGTTCCCTTGGGACTGTCAGGGCAGCACAGGTTTGAGGTGAGGGCAGGTTGGGTCTGGGACGTATCCTCGTCCGTTCGGATATTTTGCAGGCAGCCGGCCACTCAGGGCCACAGCCCCTGGAGACAAAGACCGGCCCTTTTCCTTGGGAAAGACAAGTTGCCAGCCCAGGTTCCTGATGTCAGTTTGTAGGGTTCCCTTGGGACTGTCAGGGCAGCACAGGTTTGAGGTGGGGGCAGGTTGGGTCTGGGACATATCCTCGTCCGTTCGGATATTTTGCAGGCAGCCGGCCACTCAGGGCCAGAGGACATTGGTGACAAAGACCGGCCCTTTTCCCTGGGAAAGAAAAGTGGCCAGCCCAGGTTCCTGATGTCAGTTTGTAGGGTTCCCTTGGGACTGTCAGGGCAGCACAGGTGGGGGCAGGTGGGGTCTGGGACGTATCCTCGTCCGTTCGGATATTTTGCAGGCAGCCGGCCACTCAGGGCCAGAGGACATTGGTGACAAAGACCGGCCCTTTTCCCTGGGAAAGAAAAGTGGCCAGCCCACGTTCCTGATGTCAGTTTGTAGGGTTCCCTTGGGACTGTCAGGGCGGCACAGGTTTGAGGTGGGGGCAGGTTGGGTCTGGGACATATCCTCGTCCGTTTGGATATTTTGCAGGCAGCTGGCCACTCAGGGCCACAGGCCCCTGGAGACAAAGACCGGCCCTTTTCCCTGGGAAAGAAAAGTGGCCAGCCCAGGTTCCTGGTGTCAGTTTGTAGGGTTCCCTTGGGACTGTCAGAGCGGCACAGGTTTGAGGTGGGGGCAGGGCTGGTCTGGGACGTATCCTCGTCCGTTCGGATATTTTGCAGGCAGCCGGCCACTCAGGGCCACAGCCGCTGGAGACAAAGACCGGCCCTTTACCTGGGAAAGAAATGTTGCCAGCCCAGGTTCCTGATGTCAGTTTGTAGGGTTCCCTTGGAACTGTCAGGGCAGCACAGGTTTGAGGTGGGGGCAGGTTGGGTCTGGGACGTATCCTCGTCCGTTCGGATATTTTGCAGGCAGCCGGCCACTCAGGGCCAGAGGACATTGGTGACAAAGACCGTCCCTTTTCCCTGGGAAAGAAAAGTGGCCAGCCCAGGTTCCTGGTGTCAGTTTGTAGGGTTCCCTTGGGACTGTCAGGGCGGCACAGGTTTGAGGTGGGGGCAGGTTGGGTCTGGGACATATCCTCGTCCGTTCGGATATTTTGCAGGCAGCCGGCCACTCATGGCCACAGCCCCTGGAGACAAAGACCGGCCCTTTTCCCTGGGAAAGACAAGTTGCCAGCCCAGGTTCCTGATGTCAGTTTGTAGGGTTCCCTTGGGACTGTCAGGGCAGCACAGGTTTGAGGTGGGGGCAGGTTGGGTCTGGGACGTATCCTCGTCCGTTCGGATATTTTGCAGGCAGCCGGCCACTCAGGGCCACAGCCCCTGGAGACAAAGACCGGCCCTTTTCCCTGGGAAAGAAAAGTGGCCAGCCCAGGTTCCTGATGTCAGTTTGTAGGGTTCCCTTGGGACTGTCAGGGCAGCACAGGTTTGAGGTGGGGGCAGGTTGGGTCTGGGACGTATCCTCGTCCGTCCGGATATTTTGCAGGCAGCCAACCACTCAGGGCCACAGCCCATGGAGACATAGACCGGCCCTTTTCCCTGGGAAAGAAAAGTGGCCAGCCCAGGTTCCTGATGTCAGTTTGTAGGGTTCCCTTGGGACTGTCAGGGGCGGCACAGGTTTGAGGTGGGGGCAGGTTGGGTCTGGGACGTATCCTCGTCCGTTCGGATATTTTGCAGGGTGCCGGCCACTCATGGCCACAGCCCCTGGAGACAAAGACCGGCCCTTTTCCCTGGGAAAGACAAGTTGCCAGCCCAGGTTCCTGATGTCAGTTTGTAGGGTTCCCTTGGGACTGTCAGGGCAGCACAGGTTTGAGGTGGGGGCAGGTTGGGTCTGGGACGTATCCTCGTCCGTTTGGATATTTTGCAGGCAGCCGGCCACTCAGGGCCAGGGGCCCCTGGAGACAAAGACCGGCCCTTTTCCCTGGGAAAGAAAAGTGGCCAGCCCAGGTTCCTGATGTCAGTTTGTAGGGTTCCCTTGGGACTGTCAGGGCAGCACAGGTTTGAGGTGGGGGCAGGTTGGGTCTGGGACGTATCCTCGTCCGTTCGGATATTTTGCAGGCAGCCGGCCACTCAGGGCCAGAGGACATTGGTGACAAAGACCGGCCCTTTTCCCTGGGAAAGAAAAGTGGCCAGCCCAGGTTCCTGATGTCAGTTTGTAGGGTTCCCTTGGGACTGTCAGGGCAGCACAGGTTTGAGGTGGGGGCAGGTTGGGTCTGGGACGTATCCTCGTCCGTTCGGATATTTTGCAGGCAGCCGGCCACTCAGGGCCACAGGCCCCTGGAGACATAGACCGGCCCTTTTCCCTGGGAAAGAAAAGTGGCCAGCCCAGGTTCCTGATGTCAGTTTGTAGGGTTCCCTTGGGACTGTCAGGGCGGCACAGGTTTGAGGTGGGGGCAGGTTGGGTCTGGGACGTATCCTCGTCCGTCCGGATATTTTGCAGGCAGCCAACCACTCAGGGCCACAGCCCATGGAGACATAGACCGGCCCTTTTCCCTGGGAAAGAAAAGTGGCCAGCCCAGGTTCCTGATGTCAGTTTGTAGGGTTCCCTTGGGACTGTCAGGGCGGCACAGGTTTGAGGTGGGGGCAGGTTGGGTCTGGGACGTATCCTCGTCCGTTCGGATATTTTGCAGGGTGCCGGCCACTCATGGCCACAGCCCCTGGAGACAAAGACCGGCCCTTTTCCCTGGGAAAGACAAGTTGCCAGCCCAGGTTCCTGATGTCAGTTTGTAGGGTTCCCTTGGGACTGTCAGTGCAGCACAGGTTTGAGGTGGGGGCAGGTTGGGTCTGGGACGTATCCTCGTCCGTTCGGATATTTTGCAGGCAGCCGGCCACTCAGGGCCACAGCCCCTGGAGACAAAGACCGGCCCTTTTCCCTGGGAAAGAAAAGTGGCCAGCCCAGGTTCCTGATGTCAGTTTGTAGGGTTCCCTTGGGACTGTCAGGGCAGCACAGGTTTGAGGTGGGGGCAGATTGGGTCTGGGACGTATCCTCGTCCGTTCGGATATTTTGCAGGCAGCCGGCCATTCAGGGCCAGGGGCCCCTGGAGACAAAGACCGGCCCTTTTCCCTGGGAAAGAAAAGTGGCCAGCCCAGGTTCCTGATGTCAGTTTGTAGGGTTCCCTTCGGACTGTCAGGGCGGCACAGGTTTGAGGTGGGGGCAGGTTGGGTCTGGGACGTATCCTCGTCCGTTCGGATATTTTGCAGGCAGCCGGCCACTCAGGGCCACAGCTCCTGGAGACAAAGACCGGCCCTTTTCCCTGGGAAAGAAAAGTGGCCAGCCCAGGTTCCTGGTGTCAGTTTTTAGGGTTCCCTTGGGACTGTCAGGGCAGCACAGGTTTGAGGTGGGGGCAGGTTGGGTCTGGGACGTATCCTCGTCCGTTCGGATATTTTGCAGGCAGCCGGCCATTCAGGACCAGGGGCCCCTGGAGACAAAGACCGGCCCTTTTCCCTGGGAAAGAAAAGTGGCCAGCCCAGGTTCCTGATGTCAGTTTGTAGGGTTCCCCCTGGACTGTCAGGGCAGCACAGGTTTGAGGTGGGAGCAGGTTGGGTCTGGGACGTATCCTCGTCCGTTCGGATATTTTGCAGGCAGCCGGCCACTCAGGGCCAGAGGACATTGGTGACAAAGACCGGCCCTTTTCCCTGGGAAAGAAAAGGGCCAGCCCAGGTTCCTGATGTCAGTTTGTAGGGTTCCCTTGGGACTGTCAGGGCAGCACAGGTTTGAGGTGGGGGCAGGTTGGGTCTGGGACGTATCCTCGCCCGTTCGGATATTTTGCAGGCAGCCGGCCACTCAGGGCCAGGGGTCCCTGGAGACAAAGACCGTCCCTTTTCCCTGGGAAAGAAAAGTGGCCAGCCCAGGTTCCTGATGTCAGTTTGTAGGGTTCCCTTGGGACTGTCAGGGCAGCACAGGTTTGAGGTGGGGGCAGATTGGGTCTGGGACGTATCCTCGTCCGTTCGGATATTTTGCAGGCAGCCGGCCACTCAGGGCCAGAGGACATTGGTGACAAAGACCGGCCCTTTTCCCTGGGAAAGAAAAGTGGCCAGCCCAGGTTCCTGATGTCAGTTTGTAGGGTTCCCTTGGGACTGTCAGGGCGGCACAGGTTTGAGGTGGGGGCAGGTTGGGTCTGGGACGTATCCTCGTCCGTTCGGATATTTTGCAGCTAGCCGGCCACTCAGGGCCACAGGCCCCTGAAGGCAAAGACCGGCCCTTTTCCCTGGGAAAGAAAAGTGGCCAGCCCAGGTTCCTGGTGTCAGTTTGTAGGGTTCCCTTGGGACTGTCAGGGCAGCACAGGTTTGAGGTGAGGGCAGGTTGGGTCTGGGACGTATCCTCGTCCGTTCGGATATTTTGCAGGCAGCCGGCCACTCAGGGCCACAGCCCCTGGAGACAAAGACCAGCCCTTTTCCTTGGGAAAGACAAGTTGCCAGCCCAGGTTCCTGATGTCAGTTTGTAGGGTTCCCTTGGGACTGTCAGGGCAGCACAGGTTTGAGGTGGGGGCAGGTTGGGTCTGGGACATATCCTCGTCCGTTCGGATATTTTGCAGGCAGCCGGCCACTCAGGGCCAGAGGACATTGGTGACAAAGACCGGCCCTTTTCCCTGGGAAAGAAAAGTGGCCAGCCCAGGTTCCTGATGTCAGTTTGTAGGGTTCCCTTGGGACTGTCAGGGCAGCACAGGTGGGGGCAGGTGGGGTCTGGGACGTATCCTCGTCCGTTCGGATATTTTGCAGGCAGCCGGCCACTCAGGGCCAGAGGACATTGGTGACAAAGACCGGCCCTTTTCCCTGGGAAAGAAAAGTGGCCAGCCCACGTTCCTGATGTCAGTTTGTAGGGTTCCCTTGGGACTGTCAGGGCGGCACAGGTTTGAGGTGGGGGCAGGTTGGGTCTGGGACATATCCTCGTCCGTTTGGATATTTTGCAGGCAGCTGGCCACTCAGGGCCACAGGCCCCTGGAGACAAAGACCGGCCCTTTTCCCTGGGAAAGAAAAGTGGCCAGCCCAGGTTCCTGGTGTCAGTTTGTAGGGTTCCCTTGGGACTGTCAGAGCGGCACAGGTTTGAGGTGGGGGCAGGGCTGGTCTGGGACGTATCCTCGTCCGTTCGGATATTTTGCAGGCAGCCGGCCACTCAGGGCCACAGCCGCTGGAGACAAAGACCGGCCCTTTACCTGGGAAAGAAATGTTGCCAGCCCAGGTTCCTGATGTCAGTTTGTAGGGTTCCCTTGGCACTGTCAGGGCAGCACAGGTTTGAGGTGGGGGCAGGTTGGGTCTGGGACGTATCCTCGTCCGTTCGGATATTTTGCAGGCAGCCGGCCACTCAGGGCCAGAGGACATTGGTGACAAAGACCGGCCCTTTTCCCTGGGAAAGAAAAGTGGCCAGCCCAGGTTCCTGGTGTCAGTTTGTAGGGTTCCCTTGGGACTGTCAGGGCGGCACAGGTTTGAGGTGGGGGCAGGGCTGGTCTGGGACGTATCCTCGTCCGTTCGGATATTTTGCAGGCAGCCGGCCACTCAGGGCCAGAGGACATTGGTGACAAAGACCGGCCCTTTTCCCTGGGAAAGAAAAGTGGCCAGCCCAGGTTCCTGATGTCAGTTTGTAGGGTTCCCTTGGCACTGTCAGGGCAGCACAGGTTTGAGGTGGGGGCAGGTTGGGTCTGGGACGTATCCTCGTCCGTTCGGATATTTTGCAGGCAGCCAACCACTCAGGGCCACAGCCCATGGAGACATAGACCGGCCCTTTTCCCTGGGAAAGAAAAGTGGCCAGCCCAGGTTCCTGATGTCAGTTTGTAGGGTTCCCTTGGCACTGTCAGGGCAGCACAGGTTTGAGGTGGGGGCAGGTTGGGTCTGGGACGTATCCTCGTCCGTTCGGATATTTTGCAGGCAGCCGGCCACTCAGGGCCAGAGGACATTGGTGACAAAGACCGGCCCTTTTCCCTGGGAAAGAAAAGTGGCCAGCCCAGGTTCCTGATGTCAGTTTGTAGGGTTCCCTTGGCACTGTCAGGGCAGCACAGGTTTGAGGTGGGGGCAGGTTGGGTCTGGGACGTATCCTCGTCCGTTCGGATATTTTGCAAGGTGCCGGCCACTCAGGGCCAGAGGACATTGGTGACCAAGACCGGCCCTTTTCCCTGGGAAAGAAAAGGGCCAGCCCAGGTTCCTGATGTCAGTTTGTAGGGTTCCCTTGGCACTGTCAGGGCAGCACAGGTTTGAGGTGGGGGCAGGTTGGGTCTGGGACGTATCCTCGTCCGTTCGGATATTTTGCAGGCAGCCGGCCACTCAGGGCCAGGGGTCCCTGGAGACAAAGACCGTCCCTTTTCCCTGGGAAAGAAAAGTGGCCAGCCCAGGTTCCTGGTGTCAGTTTGTAGGGTTCCCTTGGGACTGTCAGGGCAGCACAGGTTTGAGGTGGGGGCAGGTTGGGTCTGGGACGTATCCTCGTCCGTTCGGATATTTTGCAGGCAGCCGGCCACTCAGGGCCACAGGCCCCTGGAGACATAGACCGGCCCTTTTCCCTGGGAAAGAAAAGTGGCCAGCCCAGGTTCCTGATGTCAGTTTGTAGGGTTCCCTTGGCACTCTCAGGGCAGCACAGGTTTGAGGTGGGGGCAGGTTGGGTCTGGGACGTATCCTCGTCCGTTCGGATATTTTGCAGGCAGCCGGCCATTCAGGGCCAGGGGTCCCTGGAGACAAAGACCGTCCCTTTTCCCTGGGAAAGAAAAGTGGCCAGCCCAGGTTCCTGATGTCAGTTTGTAGGGTTCCCTTGGCACTGTCAGGGCAGCACAGGTTTGAGGTGGGGGCAGATTGGGTCTGGGACGTATCCTCGTCCGTTCGGATATTTTGCAGGCAGCCAACCACTCAGGGCCACAGCCCATGGAGACATAGACCGGCCCTTTTCCCTGGGAAAGAAAAGTGGCCAGCCCAGGTTCCTGATGTCAGTTTGTAGGGTTCCCTTGGGACTGTCAGGGCGGCACAGGTTTGAGGTGGGGGCAGGTTGGGTCTGGGACGTATCCTCGTCCGTTCGGATATTTTGCAGGCAGCCGGCCACTCATGGCCACAGCCCCTGGAGACAAAGACCGGCCCTTTTCCTTGGGAAAGACAAGTGGCCAGCCCAGGTTCCTGATGTCAGTTTGTAGGGTTCCCTTGGGACTGTCAGGGCAGCACAGGTTTGAGGTGGGGGCAGGTTGGGTCTGGGACGTATCCTCGTCCGTTCGGATATTTTGCAGGCAGCCGGCCACTCAGGGCCAGAGGACATTGGTGACAAAGACCGGCCCTTTTCCCTGGGAAAGAAAAGTGGCCAGCCCAGGTTCCTGATGTCAGTTTGTAGGGTTCCCTTGGGACTGTCAGGGCGGCACAGGTTTGAGGTGGGGGCAGGTTGGGTCTGGGACGTATCCTCGTCCGTTCGGATATTTTGCAGGCAGCCGGCCACTCATGGCCACAGCCCCTGGAGACAAAGACCGGCCCTTTTCCTTGGGAAAGACAAGTGGCCAGCCCAGGTTCCTGATGTCAGTTTGTAGGGTTCCCTTGGGACTGTCAGGGCAGCACAGGTTTGAGGTGGGGGCAGGTTGGGTCTGGGACGTATCCTCGTCCGTTCGGATATTTTGCAGGCAGCCGGCCACTCAGGGCCAGAGGACATTGGTGACAAAGACCGGCCCTTTTCCCTGGGAAAGAAAAGTGGCCAGCCCAGGTTCCTGATGTCAGTTTGTAGGGTTCCCTTGGGACTGTCAGGGCAGCACAGGTTTGAGGTGGGGGCAGGTTGGGTCTGGGACATATCCTCGTCCGTTCGGATATTTTGCAGGCAGCCGGCCACTCAGGGCCACAGCTCCTGGAGACAAAGACCGGCCCTTTTCCCTGGGAAAGAAAAGTGGCCAGCCCAGGTTCCTGGTGTCAGTTTGTAGGGTTCCCTTGGGACTGTCAGGGCAGCACAGGTTTGAGGTGGGGGCAGGTTGGGTCTGGGACGTATCCTCGTCCGTTCGGATATTTTGCAGGCAGCCGGCCACTCAGGGCCAGAGGACATTGGTGACAAAGACCGGCCCTTTTCCCTGGGAAAGAAAAGTGGCCAGCCCAGGTTCCTGATGTCAGTTTGTAGGGTTCCCTTGGCACTGTCAGGGCAGCACAGGTTTGAGGTGGGGGCAGGTTGGGTCTGGGACGTATCCTCGTCCGTTCGGATATTTTGCAGGCAGCCGGCCACTCAGGGCCAGAGGACATTGGTGACAAAGACCGGCCCTTTTCCCTGGGAAAGAAAAGTGGCCAGCCCAGGTTCCTGATGTCAGTTTGTAGGGTTCCCTTGGCACTGTCAGGGCAGCACAGGTTTGAGGTGGGGGCAGGTTGGGTCTGGGACGTATCCTCGTCCGTTCGGATATTTTGCAAGGTGCCGGCCACTCAGGGCCAGAGGACATTGGTGACAAAGACCGGCCCTTTTCCCTGGGAAAGAAAAGGGCCAGCCCAGGTTCCTGATGTCAGTTTGTAGGGTTCCCTTGGCACTGTCAGGGCAGCACAGGTTTGAGGTGGGGGCAGGTTGGGTCTGGGACGTATCCTCGTCCGTTCGGATATTTTGCAGGCAGCCGGCCACTCAGGGCCAGGGGTCCCTGGAGACAAAGACCGGCCCTTTTCCCTGGGAAAGAAAAGTGGCCAGCCCAGGTTCCTGGTGTCAGTTTGTAGGGTTCCCTTGGGACTGTCAGGGCAGCACAGGTTTGAGGTGGGGGCAGGTTGGGTCTGGGACGTATCCTCGTCCGTTCGGATATTTTGCAGGCAGCCGGCCACTCAGGGCCACAGGCCCCTGGAGACATAGACCGGCCCTTTTCCCTGGGAAAGAAAAGTGGCCAGCCCAGGTTCCTGATGTCAGTTTGTAGGGTTCCCTTGGCACTGTCAGGGCAGCACAGGTTTGAGGTGGGGGCAGGTTGGGTCTGGGACGTATCCTCGTCCGTTCGGATATTTTGCAGGCAGCCGGCCATTCAGGGCCAGGGGTCCCTGGAGACAAAGACCGTCCCTTTTCCCTGGGAAAGAAAAGTGGCCAGCCCAGGTTCCTGATGTCAGTTTGTAGGGTTCCCTTGGCACTGTCAGGGCAGCACAGGTTTGAGGTGGGGGCAGATTGGGTCTGGGACGTATCCTCGTCCGTTCGGATATTTTGCAGGCAGCCAACCACTCAGGGCCACAGCCCATGGAGACATAGACCGGCCCTTTTCCCTGGGAAAGAAAAGTGGCCAGCCCAGGTTCCTGATGTCAGTTTGTAGGGTTCCCTTGGGACTGTCAGGGCGGCACAGGTTTGAGGTGGGGGCAGGTTGGGTCTGGGACGTATCCTCGTCCGTTCGGATATTTTGCAGGCAGCCGGCCACTCATGGCCACAGCCCCTGGAGACAACGACCGGCCCTTTTCCCTGGGAAAGAAAAGTGGCCAGCCCAGGTTCCTGGTGTCAGTTTGTAGGGTTCCCTTGGGACTGTCAGGGCAGCACAGGTTTGAGGTGGGGGCAGGTTGGGTCTGGGACGTATCCTCGTCCGTTCGGATATTTTGCAGGCAGCCGGCCATTCAGGACCAGGGGCCCCGGGAGACAAAGACCGGCCCTTTTCCCTGGGAAAGAAAAGTGGCCAGCCCAGGTTCCTGATGTCAGTTTGTAGGGTTCCCCCTGGACTGTCAGGGCAGCACTGGTTTGAGGTGGGGGCAGGTTGGGTCTGGGACGTATCCTCGTCCGTTCTGATATTTTGCAGGCAGCCGGCCACTCAGGGCCAGGGGTCCCTGGAGACAAAGACTGGCCCTTTTCCCTGGGAAAGAAAAGTGGCCAGCCCAGGTTCCTGATGTCAGTTTGTAGGGTTCCCTTGGGACTGTCAGGGCAGCACAGGTTTGAGGTGGGGGCAGGTTGGGTCTGGGACGTATCCTCGTCCGTTCGGATATTTTGCAGGCAGCCGGCCACTCAGGGCCACAGGCCCCTGGAGACATAGACCGGCCCTTTTCCCTGGGAAAGAAAAGTGGCCAGCCCAGGTTCCTGATGTCAGTTTGTAGGGTTCCCTTGGGACTGTCAGGGCAGCACAGGTTTGAGGTGGGGGCAGGTTGGGTCTGGGACGTATCCTCGTCCGTTCGGATATTTTGCAGGCAGCCGGCCATTCAGGGCCAGGGGTCCCTGGAGACAAAGACCGTCCCTTTTCCCTGGGAAAGAAAAGTGGCCAGCCCAGGTTCCTGATGTCAGTTTGTAGGGTTCCCTTGGGACTGTCAGGGCAGCACAGGTTTGAGGTGGGGGCAGGTTGGGTCTGGGACGTATCCTCGTCCGTTCGGATATTTTGCAGGCAGCCGGCCACTCAGGGCCAGGGGTCCCTGGAGACAAAGACCGTCCCTTTTCCCTGGGAAAGAAAAGTGGCCAGCCCAGGTTCCTGATGTCAGTTTGTAGGGTTCCCTTGGGACTGTCAGGGCGGCACAGGTTTGAGGTGGGGGCAGGTTGGGTCTGGGACGTATCCTCGTCCGTCCGGATATTTTGCAGGCAGCCAACCACTCAGGGCCACAGCCCATGGAGACATAGACCGGCCCTTTTCCCTGGGAAAGAAAAGTGGCCAGCCCAGGTTCCTGATGTCAGTTTGTAGGGTTCCCTTGGGACTGTCAGGGCGGCACAGGTTTGAGGTGGGGGCAGGTTGGGTCTGGGACATATCCTCGTCCGTTCGGATATTTTGCAGGGTGCCGGCCACTCATGGCCACAGCCCCTGGAGACAAAGACCGGCCCTTTTCCCTGGGAAAGACAAGTTGCCAGCCCAGGTTCCTGATGTCAGTTTGTAGGGTTCCCTTGGGACTGTCAGGGCAGCACAGGTTTGAGGTGGGGGCAGGTTGGGTCTGGGACGTATCCTCGTCCGTTCGGATATTTTGCAGGCAGCCGGCCACTCAGGGCCACAGCCCCTGGAGACAAAGACCGGCCCTTTTCCCTGGGAAAGAAAAGTGGCCAGCCCAGGTTCCTGATGTCAGTTTGTAGGGTTCCCTTGGGACTGTCAGGGCAGCACAGGTTTGAGGTGGGGGCAGATTGGGTCTGGGACGTATCCTCGTCCGTTCGGATATTTTGCAGGCAGCCGGCCATTCAGGGCCAGGGGTCCCTGGAGACAAAGACCGTCCCTTTTCCCTGGGAAAGAAAAGTGGCCAGCCCAGGTTCCTGATGTCAGTTTGTAGGGTTCCCTTCGGACTGTCAGGGCGGCACAGGTTTGAGGTGGGGGCAGGTTGGGTCTGGGACATATCCTCGTCCGTTCGGATATTTTGCAGGCAGCCGGCCACTCAGGGCCACAGCTCCTGGAGACAAAGACCGGCCCTTTTCCCTGGGAAAGAAAAGTGGCCAGCCCAGGTTCCTGGTGTCAGTTTTTAGGGTTCCCTTGGGACTGTCAGGGCAGCACAGGTTTGAGGTGGGGGCAGGTTGGGTCTGGGACGTATCCTCGTCCGTTCGGATATTTTGCAGGCAGCCGGCCATTCAGGACCAGGGGCCCCGGGAGACAAAGACCGGCCCTTTTCCCTGGGAAAGAAAAGTGGCCAGCCCAGGTTCCTGATGTCAGTTTGTAGGGTTCCCTTGGGACTGTCAGGGCAGCACAGGTTTGAGGTGGGGGCAGGTTGGGTCTGGGACGTATCCTCGTCCGTTCGGATATTTTGCAGGCAGCCGGCCACTCAGGGCCAGAGGACATTGGTGACAAAGACCGGCCCTTTTCCCTGGGAAAGAAAAGTGGCCAGCCCAGGTTCCTGATGTCAGTTTGTAGGGTTCCCTTGGGACTGTCAGGGCAGCACAGGTTTGAGGTGGGGGCAGGTTGGGTCTGGGACGTATCCTCGTCCGTTCGGATATTTTGCAGGCAGCCGGCCATTCAGGGCCACAGCCGCTGGAGACAAAGACCGTCCCTTTTCCCTGGGAAAGAAAAGTGGCCAGCCCAGGTTCCTGATGTCAGTTTGTAGGGTTCCCTTGGCACTGTCAGGGCAGCACAGGTTTGAGGTGGGGGCAGGTTGGGTCTGGGACGTATCCTCGTCCGTTCGGATATTTTGCAGGCAGCCGGCCACTCAGGGCCAGAGGACATTGGTGACAAAGACCGGCCCTTTTCCCTGGGAAAGAAAAGTGGCCAGCCCAGGTTCCTGATGTCAGTTTGTAGGGTTCCCTTGGCACTGTCAGGGCAGCACAGGTTTGAGGTCGGGGCAGGTTGGGTCTGGGACGTATCCTCGTCCGTTCGGATATTTTGCAGGCAGCCGGCCACTCAGGGCCAGAGGACATTGGTGACCAAGACCGGCCCTTTTCCCTGGGAAAGAAAAGTGGCCAGCCCAGGTTCCTGATGTCAGTTTGTAGGGTTCCCTTGGGACTGTCAGGGAGGCACAGGTTTGACGTGGGGGCAGGTTGGGTCTGGGACATATCCTCGTCCGTTCGGATATTTTGCAGGCAGCTGGCCACTCAGGGCCACAGGCCCCTGGAGACATAGACCGGCCCTTTTCCCTGGGAAAGAAAAGTGGCCAGCCCAGGTTCCTGATGTCAGTTTGTAGGGTTCCCTTGGCACTGTCAGGGCAGCACAGGTTTGAGGTGGGGGCAGGTTGGGTCTGGGACGTATCCTCGTCCGTTCGGATATTTTGCAGCTAGCCGGCCACTCAGGGCCACAGGCCCCTGAAGGCAAAGACCGGCCCTTTTCCCTGGGAAAGAAAAGTGGCCAGCCCAGGTTCCTGGTGTCAGTTTGTAGGGTTCCCTTGGGACTGTCAGGGCAGCACAGGTTTGAGGTGAGGGCAGGTTGGGTCTGGGACGTATCCTCGTCCGTTCGGATATTTTGCAGGCAGCCGGCCACTCAGGGCCACAGCCCCTGGAGACAAAGACCGGCCCTTTTCCTTGGGAAAGACAAGTTGCCAGCCCAGGTTCCTGATGTCAGTTTGTAGGGTTCCCTTGGGACTGTCAGGGCAGCACAGGTTTGAGGTGGGGGCAGGTTGGGTCTGGGACATATCCTCGTCCGTTCGGATATTTTGCAGGCAGCCGGCCACTCAGGGCCAGAGGACATTGGTGACAAAGACCGGCCCTTTTCCCTGGGAAAGAAAAGTGGCCAGCCCAGGTTCCTGATGTCAGTTTGTAGGGTTCCCTTGGCACTGTCAGGGCAGCACAGGTGGGGGCAGGTGGGGTCTGGGACGTATCCTCGTCCGTTCGGATATTTTGCAGGCAGCCGGCCACTCAGGGCCAGAGGACATTGGTGACAAAGACCGGCCCTTTTCCCTGGGAAAGAAAAGTGGCCAGCCCACGTTCCTGATGTCAGTTTGTAGGGTTCCCTTGGGACTGTCAGGGCGGCACAGGTTTGAGGTGGGGGCAGGTTGGGTCTGGGACATATCCTCGTCCGTTTGGATATTTTGCAGGCAGCTGGCCACTCAGGGCCACAGGCCCCTGGAGACAAAGACCGGCCCTTTTCCCTGGGAAAGAAAAGTGGCCAGCCCAGGTTCCTGGTGTCAGTTTGTAGGGTTCCCTTGGGACTGTCAGAGCGGCACAGGTTTGAGGTGGGGGCAGGGCTGGTCTGGGACGTATCCTCGTCCGTTCGGATATTTTGCAGGCAGCCGGCCACTCAGGGCCACAGCCGCTGGAGACAAAGACCGGCCCTTTACCTGGGAAAGAAATGTTGCCAGCCCAGGTTCCTGATGTCAGTTTGTAGGGTTCCCTTGGAACTGTCAGGGCAGCCCAGGTTTGAGGTGGGGGCAGGTTGGGTCTGGGACGTATCCTCGTCCGTTCGGATATTTTGCAGGCAGCCGGCCACTCAGGGCCAGAGGACATTGGTGACAAAGACCGGCCCTTTTCCCTGGGAAAGAAAAGTGGCCAGCCCAGGTTCCTGGTGTCAGTTTGTAGGGTTCCCTTGGGACTGTCAGGGCGGCACAGGTTTGAGGTGGGGGCAGGGCTGGTCTGGGACGTATCCTCGTCCGTTCGGATATTTTGCAGGCAGCCGGCCACTCAGGGCCACAGCCCCTGGAGACAAAGACCGGCCCTTTTCCTTGGGAAAGACAAGTTGCCAGCCCAGGTTCCTGATGTCAGTTTGTAGGGTTCCCTTGGCACTGTCAGGGCAGCACAGGTTTGAGGTGGGGGCAGGTTGGGTCTGGGACATATCCTCGTCCGTTCGGATATTTTGCAGGCAGCCGGACACTCAGGGCCACAGGCCCCTGGAGAAATAGAGCGGCCCTTTTCCCTGGGAAAGAAAAGTGGCCAGCCCATGTTCCTGATGTCAGTTTGTAGGGTTCCCTTGGCACTGTCAGGGCAGCACAGGTTTGAGGTGGGGGCCGGTTGGGTCTGGGACGTATCCTCGTCCGTTCGGATATTTTGCAGGCAGCCGGCCACTCAGGGCCACAGGCCCCTGGAGACATAGACCGGCCCTTTTCCCTGGGAAAGAAAAGTGGCCAGCCCAGGTTCCTGGTGTCAGTTTGTAGGGTTCCCTTGGGACTGTCAGGGCAGCACAGGTTTGAGGTGGGGGCAGGTTGGGTCTGGGACGTATTCTCGTCCGTTCGGATATTTTGCAGGCCGCCAACCACTCAGGGCCACAGGCCCCTGGAGACATAGACCGGCCCTTTTCCCTGGGAAAGAAAAGTGGCCAGCCCAGGTTCCTGATGTCAGTTTGTAGGGTTCCCTTGGCACTGTCAGGGCAGCACAGGTTTGAGGTGGGGGCAGGTTGGGTCTGGGACGTATCCTCGTCCGTTCGGATATTTTGCAGGCAGCCGGCCACTCAGGGCCAGAGGACATTGGTGACCAAGACCGGCCCTTTTCCCTGGGAAAGAAAAGGGCCAGCCCAGGTTCCTGATGTCAGTTTGTAGGGTTCCCTTGGGACTGTCAGGGCAGCACAGGTTTGAGGTGGGGGCAGGTTGGGTCTGGGACGTATCCTCGTCCGTTCGGATATTTTGCAGGCAGCCGGCCACTCAGGGCCAGGGGTCCCTGGAGACAAAGACCGGCCCTTTTCCCTGGGAAAGAAAAGTGGCCAGCCCAGGTTCCTGGTGTCAGTTTGTAGGGTTCCCTTGGGACTGTCAGGGCAGCACAGGTTTGAGGTGGGGGCAGGTTGGGTCTGGGACGTATCCTCGTCCGTTCGGATATTTTGCAGGCAGCTGGCCACTCAGGGCCACAGGCCCCTGGAGACATAGACCAGCCCTTTTCCCTGGGAAAGAAAAGTGGCCAGCCCAGGTTCCTGATGTCAGTTTGTAGGGTTCCCTTGGGACTGTCAGGGCAGCACAGGTTTGAGGTGGGGGCAGGTTGGGTCTGGGACGTATCCTCGTCCGTTCGGATATTTTGCAGGCAGCCGGCCATTCAGGGCCAGGGGTCCCTGGAGACAAAGACTGTCCCTTTTCCCTGGGAAAGAAAAGTGGCCAGCCCAGGTTCCTGATGTCAGTTTGTAGGGTTCCCTTGGGACTGTCAGGGCAGCACAGGTTTGAGGTGGGGGCAGGTTGGGTCTGGGACGTATCCTCGTCCGTTCGGATATTTTGCAGGCAGCCGGCCACTCAGGGCCACAGGCCCCTGGAGACATAGAGCGGCCCTTTTCCCTGGGAAAGAAAAGTGGCCAGCCCAGGTTCCTGATGTCAGTTTGTAGGGTTCCCTTGGGACTGTCAGGGCAGCACAGGTTTGAGGTGGGGGCAGGTTGGGTCTGGGACGTATCCTCGTCCGTTCGGATATTTTGCAGGCAGGCGGCCACTCAGGGCCAGGGGTCCCTGGAGACAAAGACCGTCCCTTTTCCCTGGGAAAGAAAAGTGGCCAGCCCAGGTTCCTGATGTCAGTTTGTAGGGTTCCCTTGGGACTGTCAGGGCAGCACAGGTTTGAGGTGGGGGCAGGTTGGGTCTGGGACATATCCTCGTCCGTTCGGATATTTTGCAGGCAGCCGGCCACTCAGGGCCAGAGGACATTGGTGACAAAGACCGGCCCTTTTCCCTGGGAAAGAAAAGTGGCCAGCCCAGGTTCCTGATGTCAGTTTGTAGGGTTCCCTTGGGACTGTCAGGGCAGCACAGGTTTGAGGTGGGGGCAGGTTGGGTCTGGGACGTATCCTCGTCCGTTCGGATATTTTGCAGGCAGCCGGCCACTCAGGGCCACAGGCCCCTGGAGACATAGAGCGGCCCTTTTCCCTGGGAAAGAAAAGTGGCCAGCCCAGGTTCCTGATGTCAGTTTGTAGGGTTCCCTTGGGACTGTCAGGGCAGCACAGGTGGGGGCAGGTGGGGTCTGGGACGTATCCTCGTCCGTTCGGATATTTTGCAGGCAGCCGGCCACTCAGGGCCAGAGGACATTGGTGACAAAGACCGGCCCTTTTCCCTGGGAAAGAAAAGTGGCCAGCCCAGGTTCCTGGTGTCAGTTTGTAGGGTTCCCTTGGGACTGTCAGGGCGGCACAGGTTTGAGGTGGGGGCAGGGCTGGTCTGGGACGTATCCTCGTCCGTTCGGATATTTTGCAGGCAGCCGGCCACTCAGGGCCACAGGCCCCTGGAGACATAGACCGGCCCTTTTCCCTGGGAAAGAAAAGTGGCCAGCCCAGGTTCCTGATGTCAGTTTGTAGGGTTCCCTTGGGACTGTCAGGGCAGCACAGGTTTGAGGTGGGGGCAGGTTGGGTCTGGGACATATCCTCGTCCGTTCGGATATTTTGCAGGCAGCCGGCCACTCAGGGCCAGAGGACATTGGTGACAAAGACCGGCCCTTTTCCCTGGGAAAGAAAAGTGGCCAGCCCAGGTTCCTGATGTCAGTTTGTAGGGTTCCCTTGGCACTGTCAGGGCAGCACAGGTTTGAGGTCGGGGCAGGTTGGGTCTGGGACGTATCCTCGTCCGTTCGGATATTTTGCAGGCAGCCGGCCACTCAGGGCCAGAGGACATTGGTGACAAAGACCGGCCCTTTTCCCTGGGAAAGAAAAGTGGCCAGCCCAGGTTCCTGATGTCAGTTTGTAGGGTTCCCTTGGGACTGTCAGGGAGGCACAGGTTTGACGTGGGGGCAGGTTGGGTCTGGGACATATCCTCGTCCGTTCGGATATTTTGCAGGCAGCTGGCCACTCAGGGCCACAGGCCCCTGGAGACAAAGACCGGCCCTTTTCCCTGGGAAAGAAAAGTGGCCAGCCCAGGTTCCTGATGTCAGTTTGTAGGGTTCCCTTGGGACTGTCAGGGCGGCACAGGTTTGAGGTGGGGGCAGGTTGGGTCTGGGACGTATCCTCGTCCGTTCGGATATTTTGCAGCTAGCCGGCCACTCAGGGCCACAGGCCCCAGAAGGCAAAGACCGGCCCTTTTCCCTGGGAAAGAAAAGTGGCCAGCCCAGGTTCCTGGTGTCAGTTTGTAGGGTTCCCTTGGGACTGTCAGGGCAGCACAGGTTTGAGGTGAGGGCAGGTTGGGTCTGGGACGTATCCTCGTCCGTTCGGATATTTTGCAGGCAGCCGGCCACTCAGGGCCACAGCCCCTGGAGACAAAGACCGGCCCTTTTCCTTGGGAAAGACAAGTTGCCAGCCCAGGTTCCTGATGTCAGTTTGTAGGGTTCCCTTGGGACTGTCAGGGCAGCACAGGTTTGAGGTGGGGGCAGGTTGGGTCTGGGACATATCCTCGTCCGTTCGGATATTTTGCAGGCAGCCGGCCACTCAGGGCCAGAGGACATTGGTGACAAAGACCGGCCCTTTTCCCTGGGAAAGAAAAGTGGCCAGCCCAGGTTCCTGATGTCAGTTTGTAGGGTTCCCTTGGCACTGTCAGGGCAGCACAGGTGGGGGCAGGTGGGGTCCGGGACGTATCCTCGTCCGTTCGGATATTTTGCAGGCAGCCGGCCACTCAGGGCCAGAGGACATTGGTGACAAAGACCGGCCCTTTTCCCTGGGAAAGAAAAGTGGCCAGCCCACGTTCCTGATGTCAGTTTGTAGGGTTCCCTTGGGACTGTCAGGGCGGCACAAGTTTGAGGTGGGGGCAGGTTGGGTCTGGGACATATCCTCGTCCGTTTGGATATTTTGCAGGCAGCTGGCCACTCAGGGCCACAGGCCCCTGGAGACAAAGACCGGCCCTTTTCCCTGGGAAAGAAAAGTGGCCAGCCCAGGTTCCTGGTGTCAGTTTGTAGGGTTCCCTTGGGACTGTCAGAGCGGCAAAGGTTTGAGGTGGGGGCAGGGCTGGTCTGGGACGTATCCTCGTCCGTTCGGATATTTTGCAGGCAGCCGGCCACTCAGGGCCACAGCCGCTGGAGACAAAGACCGGCCCTTTACCTGGGAAAGAAATGTTGCCAGCCCAGGTTCCTGATGTCAGTTTGTAGGGTTCCCTTGGAACTGTCAGGGCAGCCCAGGTTTGAGGTGGGGGCAGGTTGGGTCTGGGACGTATCCTCGTCCGTTCGGATATTTTGCAGGCAGCCGGCCACTCAGGGCCAGAGGACATTGGTGACAAAGACCGGCCCTTTTCCCTGGGAAAGAAAAGTGGCCAGCCCAGGTTCCTGGTGTCAGTTTGTAGGGTTCCCTTGGGACTGTCAGGGCGGCACAGGTTTGAGGTGGGGGCAGGGCTGGTCTGGGACGTATCCTCGTCCGTTCGGATATTTTTGCAGGCAGCCGGCCACTCAGGGCCACAGCCCCTGGAGACAAAGACCGGCCCTTTTCCTTGGGAAAGACAAGTTGCCAGCCCAGGTTCCTGATGTCAGTTTGTAGGGTTCCCTTGGCACTGTCAGGGCAGCACAGGTTTGAGGTGGGGGCCGGTTGGGTCTGGGACGTATCCTCGTCCGTTCGGATATTTTGCAGGCAGCCGGCCACTCAGGGCCACAGGCCCCTGGAGACATAGACCGGCCCTTTTCCCTGGGAAAGAAAAGTGGCCAGCCCAGGTTCCTGGTGTCAGTTTGTAGGGTTCCCTTGGGACTGTCAGGGCAGCACAGGTTTGAGGTGGGGGCAGGTTGGGTCTGGGACGTATTCTCGTCCGTTCGGATATTTTGCAGGCCGCCAACCACTCAGGGCCACAGGCCCCTGGAGACATAGACCGGCCCTTTTCCCTGGGAAAGAAAAGTGGCCAGCCCAGGTTCCTGATGTCAGTTTGTAGGGTTCCCTTGGCACTGTCAGGGCAGCACAGGTTTGAGGTGGGGGCAGGTTGGGTCTGGGACGTATCCTCGTCCGTTCGGATATTTTGCAGGCAGCCGGCCACTCAGGGCCAGAGGACATTGGTGACCAAGACCGGCCCTTTTCCCTGGGAAAGAAAAGGGCCAGCCCAGGTTCCTGATGTCAGTTTGTAGGGTTCCCTTGGGACTGTCAGGGCAGCACAGGTTTGAGGTGGGGGCAGGTTGGGTCTGGGACGTATCCTCGTCCGTTCGGATATTTTGCAGGCAGCCGGCCACTCATGGCCACAGCCCCTGGAGACAAAGACCGGCCCTTTTCCCTGGGAAAGAAAAGTGGCCAGCCCAGGTTCCTGGTGTCAGTTTGTAGGGTTCCCTTGGGACTGTCAGGGCAGCACAGGTTTGAGGTGGGGGCAGGTTGGGTCTGGGACGTATCCTCGTCCGTTCGGATATTTTGCAGGCAGCTGGCCACTCAGGGCCACAGGCCCCTGGAGACATAGACCAGCCCTTTTCCCTGGGAAAGAAAAGTGGCCAGCCCAGGTTCCTGATGTCAGTTTGTAGGGTTCCCTTGGGACTGTCAGGGCAGCACAGGTTTGAGGTGGGGGCAGGTTGGGTCTGGGACGTATCCTCGTCCGTTCGGATATTTTGCAGGCAGCCGGCCATTCAGGGCCAGGGGTCCCTGGAGACAAAGACTGTCCCTTTTCCCTGGGAAAGAAAAGTGGCCAGCCCAGGTTCCTGATGTCAGTTTGTAGGGTTCCCTTGGGACTGTCAGGGCAGCACAGGTTTGAGGTGGGGGCAGGTTGGGTCTGGGACGTATCCTCGTCCGTTCGGATATTTTGCAGGCAGCCGGCCACTCAGGGCCACAGGCCCCTGGAGACATAGAGCGGCCCTTTTCCCTGGGAAAGAAAAGTGGCCAGCCCAGGTTCCTGATGTCAGTTTGTAGGGTTCCCTTGGGACTGTCAGGGCAGCACAGGTTTGAGGTGGGGGCAGGTTGGGTCTGGGACGTATCCTCGTCCGTTCGGATATTTTGCAGGCAGCCGGCCACTCAGGGCCAGGGGTCCCTGGAGACAAAGACCGTCCCTTTTCCCTGGGAAAGAAAAGTGGCCAGCCCAGGTTCCTGATGTCAGTTTGTAGGGTTCCCTTGGGACTGTCAGGGCAGCACAGGTTTGAGGTGGGGGCAGGTTGGGTCTGGGACATATCCTCGTCCGTTCGGATATTTTGCAGGCAGCCGGCCACTCAGGGCCAGAGGACATTGGTGACAAAGACCGGCCCTTTTCCCTGGGAAAGAAAAGTGGCCAGCCCAGGTTCCTGATGTCAGTTTGTAGGGTTCCCTTGGGACTGTCAGGGCAGCACAGGTGGGGGCAGGTGGGGTCTGGGACGTATCCTCATCCGTTCGGATATTTTGCAGGCAGCCGGCCACTCAGGGCCAGAGGACATTGGTGACAAAGACCGGCCCTTTTCCCTGGGAAAGAAAAGTGGCCAGCCCACGTTCCTGATGTCAGTTTGTAGGGTTCCCTTGGGACTGTCAGGGCGGCACAGGTTTGAGGTGGGGGCAGGTTGGGTCTGGGACATATCCTCGTCCGTTCGGATATTTTGCAGGCAGCTGGCCACTCAGGGCCACAGGCCCCTGGAGACAAAGACCGGCCCTTTTCCCTGGGAAAGAAAAGTGGCCAGCCCAGGTTCCTGGTGTCAGTTTGTAGGGTTCCCTTGGGACTGTCAGAGCGGCACAGGTTTGAGGTGGGGGCAGGGCTGGTCTGGGACGTATCCTCGTCCGTTCGGATATTTTGCAGGCAGCCGGCCACTCAGGGCCACAGCCGCTGGAGACAAAGACCGGCCTTTACCTGGGAAAGAAATGTTGCCAGCCCAGGTTCCTGATGTCAGTTTGTAGGGTTCCCTTGGAACTGTCAGGGCAGCACAGGTTTGAGGTGGGGGCAGGTTGGGTCTGGGACGTATCCTCGTCCGTTCGGATATTTTGCAGGCAGCCGGCCACTCAGGGCCAGAGGACATTGGTGACAAAGACCAGCCCTTTTCCCTGGGAAAGAAAAGTGGCCAGCCCAGGTTCCTGGTGTCAGTTTGTAGGGTTCCCTTGGGACTGTCAGGGCGGCACAGGTTTGAGGTGGGGGCAGGGCTGGTCTGGGACGTATCCTCGTCCGTTCGGATATTTTGCAGGCAGCCGGCCACTCAGGGCCACAGGCCCCTGGAGACATAGACCGGCCCTTTTCCCTGGGAAAGAAAAGTGGCCAGCCCAGGTTCCTGATGTCAGTTTGTAGGGTTCCCTTGGGACTGTCAGGGCAGCACAGGTTTGAGGTGGGGGCAGGTTGGGTCTGGGACATATCCTCGTCCGTTCGGATATTTTGCAGGCAGCCGGCCACTCAGGGCCAAAGCCCCTGGAGACAAAGACCGGCCCTTTTCCCTGGGAAAGAAAAGTGGCCAGCCCAGGTTCCTGATGTCAGTTTGTAGGGTTCCCTTGGGACTGTCAGGGCAGCACAGGTTTGAGGTGGGGGCAGGTTGGGTCTGGGACGTATCCTCGTCCGTTCGGATATTTTGCAGGCAGCCGGCCACTCAGGGCCACAGCCCCTGGAGACAAAGACCGGCCCTTTTCCCTGGGAAAGAAAAGTGGCCAGCCCAGGTTCCTGATGTCAGTTTGTAGGGTTCCCCCTGGACTGTCAGGGCAGCACAGGTTTGAGGTGGGGGCAGGTTGGGTCTGGGACGTATCCTCGTCCGTTCGGATATTTTGCAGGCAGCCGGCCACTCAGGGCCAGAGGACATTGGTGACAAAGACCGGCCCTTTTCCCTGGGAAAGAAAAGTGGCCAGCCCAGGTTCCTGATGTCAGTTTGTAGGGTTCCCTTGGGACTGTCAGGGCAGCACAGGTTTGAGGTGGGGGCAGGTTGGGTCTGGGACGTATCCTCGTCCGTTCGGATATTTTGCAGGCAGCCAACCACTCAGGGCCACAGCCCATGGAGACATAGACCGGCCCTTTTCCCTGGGAAAGAAAAGTGGCCAGCCCAGGTTCCTGATGTCAGTTTGTAGGGTTCCCTTGGCACTGTCAGGGCAGCACAGGTTTGAGGTCGGGGCAGGTTGGGTCTGGGACGTATCCTCGTCCGTTCGGATATTTTGCAGGCAGCCGGCCACTCAGGGCCAGAGGACATTGGTGACAAAGACCGGCCCTTTACCCTGGGAAAGAAAAGTGGCCAGCCCAGGTTCCTGATGTCAGTTTGTAGGGTTCCCTTCGGACTGTCAGGGCGGCACAGGTTTGAGGTGGGGGCAGGTTGGGTCTGGGACGTATCCTCGTCCGTTCGGATATTTTGCAGGCAGCCGGCCACTCAGGGCCAGGGGTCCCTGGAGACAAAGACCGTCCCTTTTCCCTGGGAAAGAAAAGTGGCCAGCCCAGGTTCCTGATGTCAGTTTGTAGGGTTCCCTTGGGACTGTCAGGGCAGCACAGGTTTGAGGTGGGGGCAGGTTGGGTCTGGGACGTATCCTCGTCGTTCGGATATTTTGCAAGGTGCCGGCCACTCAGGGCCAGAGGACATTGGTGACCAAGACCGGCCCTTTTCCCTGGGAAAGAAAGGGCCAGCCCAGGTTCCTGATGTCAGTTTGTAGGGTTCCCTTGGCACTGTCAGGGCAGCACAGGTTTGAGGTGGGGGCAGGTTGGGTCTGGGACGTATCCTCGTCCGTTCGGATATTTTGCAGGCAGCCGGCCACTCAGGGCCAGGGGTCCCTGGAGACAAAGACCGGCCCTTTTCCCTGGGAAAGAAAAGTGGCCAGCCCAGGTTCCTGGTGTCAGTTTGTAGGGTTCCCTTGGGACTGTCAGGGCAGCACAGGTTTGAGGTGGGGGCAGGTTGGGTCTGGGACGTATCCTCGTCCGTTCGGATATTTTGCAGGCAGCCGGCCACTCAGGGCCACAGGCCCCTGGAGACATAGACCGGCCCTTTTCCCTGGGAAAGAAAAGTGGCCAGCCCAGGTTCCTGATGTCAGTTTGTAGGGTTCCCTTGGGACTGTCAGGGCAGCACAGGTTTGAGGTGGGGGCAGGTTGGGTCTGGGACGTATCCTCGTCCGTTCGGATATTTTGCAGGCAGCCGGCCATTCAGGGCCAGGGGTCCCTGGAGACAAAGACCGTCCCTTTTCCCTGGGAAAGAAAAGTGGCCAGCCCAGGTTCCTGATGTCAGTTTGTAGGGTTCCCTTGGCACTGTCAGGGCAGCACAGGTTTGAGGTGGGGGCAGATTGGGTCTGGGACGTATCCTCGTCCGTTCGGATATTTTGCAGGCAGCCAACCACTCAGGGCCACAGCCCATGGAGACATAGACCGGCCCTTTTCCCTGGGAAAGAAAAGTGGCCAGCCCAGGTTCCTGATGTCAGTTTGTAGGGTTCCCTGGGACTGTCAGGGCGGCACAGGTTTGAGGTGGGGGCAGGTTGGGTCTGGGACGTATCCTCGTCCGTTCGGATATTTTGCAGGCAGCCGGCCACTCATGGCCACAGCCCCTGGAGACAAAGACCGGCCCTTTTCCTTGGGAAAGACAAGTGGCCAGCCCAGGTTCCTGATGTCAGTTTGTAGGGTTCCCTTGGGACTGTCAGGGCAGCACAGGTTTGAGGTGGGGGCAGGTTGGGTCTGGGACGTATCCTCGTCCGTTCGGATATTTTGCAGGCAGCCGGCCACTCAGGGCCAAAGCCCCTGGAGACAAAGACCGGCCCTTTTCCCTGGGAAAGAAAAGTGGCCAGCCCAGGTTCCTGATGTCAGTTTGTAGGGTTCCCTTGGGACTGTCAGGGCAGCACAGGTTTGAGGTGGGGGCAGGTTGGGTCTGGGACGTATCCTCGTCCGTTCGGATATTTTGCAGGCAGCCGGCCACTCAGGGCCAGGGGCCCCTGGAGACAAAGACCGGCCCTTTTCCCTGGGAAAGAAAAGTGGCCAGCCCAGGTTCCTGATGTCAGTTTGTAGGGTTCCCTTGGGACTGTCAGGGCAGCACAGGTTTGAGGTGGGGGCAGGTTGGGTCTGGGACATATCCTCGTCCGTTCGGATATTTTGCAGGCAGCCGGCCACTCAGGGCCACAGCTCCTGGAGACAAAGACCGGCCCTTTTCCCTGGGAAAGAAAAGTGGCCAGCCCAGGTTCCTGGTGTCAGTTTGTAGGGTTCCCTTGGGACTGTCAGGGCAGCACAGGTTTGAGGTGGGGGCAGGTTGGGTCTGGGACGTATCCTCGTCCGTTCGGATATTTTGCAGGCAGCCGGCCACTCAGGGCCACAGGCCCCTGGAGACATAGACCGGCCCTTTTCCCTGGGAAAGAAAAGTGGCCAGCCCAGGTTCCTGATGTCAGTTTGTAGGGTTCCCTTGGGACTGTCAGGGCAGCACAGGTTTGAGGTGGGGGCAGGTTGGGTCTGGGACGTATCCTCGTCCGTTC